>NW_028301542.1:5545000-5700000 GCF_042242905.1 Orbicella faveolata | reverse complement strand
ATCAACTTAACGCCACTCCAGCTATGCCTGCATACAGACGTACTAGGTTTGGGATGCCATTTGATTCCAGTCTTCCAATACATGATAAAGTATTAAGAGAAAAAATCAGTCCCTTCCAGCTAAGCAGAAAGCTACCTCCTAAAGGCAGTTAATGAAACAAAGTACTTTGAGACGCTATGCATAAGCTTCCTAAACAAGATAACTGTTTGCGCGCATGATTGATTGAGACGAAACTGATTCAAGAGAATATAAATAGCATTGTCATTCGCGTAAACGCAATGTTCTAATCCAAACGTACTTGTAACTCAATCGGTCTTTAACTCAACAGACCCGTTCCTGAGCCCGCAGATTTCGACAGGGTTTTTGCTAAGCAACAAACGTCAAGATGACGTGACACGATTAAGATTTTTCCAGGAATATTCATAGTTTGCAAACTGTCCGTGGATGAAAACGTTGGCTCTTTATTTCTTAGAATTTTCTTTTTTTTTTCTTTTTCTTAGTATTCGCTCCGTGATCTTTTGGCCAAGCTGCTGCCCGCAGAATCTCACTTTGTGCGGTAAGTAAAAAAGTTACAATAAATAAAGAAACAAAAACAAAAAAAAGCTCTTTCTATAGTACTGGGTCTTTCATATCATTTGCGGTTACTGAGTGTATTTTGTCATAACAGGTGCATTCGACCAAATGAACAGATGGTTGCTGGTAAGTTTGACCAGGAAAAAGTTCAAACACAGCTCAGATACACTGGAGTGCTAGAAACTACAAGAATCCGTCGGCAGGTTAGTAATTAGAACTGGGGGTTTGTCCCCAGACTTAAAAGTGAGATAATAAATAAACAGCATCATAAACAGTACCACATGAAAGTACTGCTCAATAGCTTTCATTTGAATGGTCACACACTAGGGTTTCATCCACGAACTTAAACGTCAGAAAAACCATATGAAAGTGCTGCTAAATAGCTTTCATTTGAGTGGTCTCACACTATGGTTTTATCCACAAACTTAAAAGTTAGAACCACCTTGTACAGCATAATAAACAGTACCACATGAAAGTACTGCTCAATAACTTTCGTTTGAATAGTCACACACTAGGGTTTTATCCATTAGAATGACCTTATACAACGTAATGCTCAGTTTTATTTGTTGTTCAATGTATTAGGGATACTCGGAGAGAATTGTGTTTGCAGAATTTGTGAAAAGGTAAGTTGACTGTAACTGAATGTGATGGTTAAGTTTTTAAGAATGGTTTCCTAAATTGGACAAATATCTTATTTGCAGTTACAAATCAATAAGCAAAGAAAGGTCTTACTTCAACGGTATTTGAGGGTCTGGGCAGATGTAGGGGGGGGGGGTCGGGGGGGCTCGGTCGAACCCCCTAAATTTAAAAAAAAAGAGACATTATACCATGCTGACTTGGCCTCAGAATGCCGGAAATCCCACTTCTGAGGGCCCCCGCAGCCCGGTCTGTATCTTGAACCCCCTTCTCTAAAATCCTGTATCCGAACTAGTGCGTGTAACCTTTCGATGATGGAAAAAAAAAAAAAATACTGGCTTTCCCACTGGGTTATGTAGACTGTAGGGGCTGTTTTTGTTGGTTTTGTTTTTCTGTTTAACCAGTTACTGCAGCAATATAGACTGGTTTTCATTTGAGTGTTGCGAAGTAATTGGTTTTGCACTTACTACGCTACACGATTGGCTTAAAAAAACTCGCGCCAATTTTCATCCAATCAGAAGTAAAACTAAAACCAATCATGACTCGTTTGCACGCGTTTTCCCGCGCTTCTCTTCAGCTACATGTAATTACTTCGAGTTTTGATTGGTTCACAGTATTATCTGTGTCCTTTGTGATTTGCTGGAGTGTTAACTTTGGTTTTGGTTTTACGACACCCAATTGAAAACCGCCGCAATCAGATGAAGAATAACAACAAGCCGGCTGCATAATATGTCTGAAGCGATTTGTCATAACTTAGTTTTTGTAGGTTTCCTTCTCTATTTGTGTCTTCTTTCACTCTCGTCTAAATCTCTTTTTATTTTCTTTCTTGGCTCCCTCAGGTACCAAATACTCGCTTACCCTCTTCACAAGAAAATCCCTGGCGATGCCACGACCTGTAGTAAAATTTTAACAAAAAGTAAGCTAGAGAACTGGCTCATTGGTCGAACCAAAGTGTTTCTCAAGTACTACCACGTGGAGGAACTCGCCAGGCTTCTTGAGATACACAGGAGAAAGGTCGTCACTTTACAGACAGGTTGGTTTGTGTTACAAGCTCGTGTTTGTTACTTTTGTGACAAAGCAAGCTCTGCTGTTTTAAAATTACTTTCCTTCTTCGCCATCGTTAGTTATCCTCATCTCATAATAGGCCATTTCTGGGTTACCTTGTGTCTTTGTTTGTAAGCGAGTCCTCGTAAAAAAACCTTTCACATGAAAATGATTTTGATTTGCATGAAAATGAACTTGTAGGGGGAACACATTTTGATATGAATGGTTTTGCACGAAAACTTTTTTTCACACAGAGGCACAAGGCAACTCGGAAACGGCCTACCGGTCGAGATTGAGACAGTTCTACTAATCAAACTGTTTAATTATTTTTATTCCCAATAAGAAAAGTTAAGGTAAAACTTGTTCCTAACCTGGGGATCGAAACAACCTGCGCGAGCTCTGAATTCTGTGGCATGAATCCCTGGGAATGTTTCTACTCTTCCCGGGATGGGATGCTAGTCCATCGCAGGGTTACCCCCAGCATTAATCCATTTATGCACCTGGGTGGAGAGAGACACTGTGAGAGTTGAGTGTCTCACCCAAGAACACAACACAGTGAACCCAGTCAGGCCCAGACCTGGGCCCCTGGAGCCGAGAATCTGACGCACGATAGATGTCGAAGTTGTGGGCCCTTTCAATCTCTGTTGTCGTTTAGTGAATAGTTTACTAGAAAATTATTCCTTTTCCCGCAGTTATAAGAGGCTGGTTAGTGCGAAGACGGTACGCAATTCTGAAACGAGAAAGGCAACAAGCGGCAATCGTCATTCAAAAACGTAAGTAAATTACCCAAGGTCCTATGAATAACAGATTATTATTGAAAGTTAAATGCCGCTGCTGTTTCTCTTGGACCGTTTTGATCAAAGGCTTCTGTGAGCCAACGTGTGCACGATGAAGGGAGGGCCTGTGGCATCTTGACGTACCTTCTACTTCAGTTGTGAGCTACAAACTAATGGATACTACTAGTGGAAAGAAAGCTTGATGAAATAAGCAAGACTGCTGAAATCTTTGAGACTACTGACGTTTGAGAGTGAGATTTTCGGTGTTAAATGTTTGAAAAATAAAGAAGATCTCTCTGGAAAGAAGTTTTTGGAATAAAGAAACTGTCTTGCATGCAAATCCTGCAAAATCTTGTAATTTTACTATTTTTGGGGAAATATTTTACTATTAAGGCGAGAGTATAAACCAAGCGCTCCACTTCCACTCAGTAAACTTATTTACTCTCGTTTGCCTGGTTCCTGGCAGATTCGCGTGGTTACCTAGCCCGGAAACGTTTTCAACAGGAAGTGAAAAAGAAGAGGAAAGAAAAACGACTCAAGAGCGCCATCAAAATTCAAACAGGTAATATTAGTCTTTCCCAGTTTTCTGAAAAGTCTAAATGCTACATAAAGGTTGTTCCTTCTGAGAGATTATAACGAATTCCTCTCTACAGTGACCCGGCCAATTTTTTTCAGTTCTTATACACGAGCTGTTCCGCGTGGCACATCTTGAAAAGTTTAGCTTGCACTTTTTATCTTATTTATGTAGCTAAACGATTCACAATTCTTTTAAATCTTTTCCATTCTTTCTCTTTACATCACCAATACTCTTACAAGTAGAGAATAAAAAAATCATCAACTTTTATTGTCTTGATGAAAAACCAAATTCTCAGAATTCGCATTGCTATAAATGTATGGTGACCTGTAAGGAGAATTACAATTTTGATCTTATGACTGAAAAGGTTCATCAAGCGGGACTTGGATTTATTTTTCTTCACAGTGGTACGTGGTTATCTTGTGAGGAGACGTTACCAGCGCATGCGTCGTTTGAAACACAAGAGCGCGACCACAATTCAAGCAGGTGAATAGAAGTCTGTCCACAGACGTTCATTTTTTTTGCTGCGAGTTTCGAGCGCGCGAGCGATGCGAGTGCGCGAGAGCGGTGGGGAAGTGGGCGCAATTCTTGTCGTTCTCCAAGGCCACCTCCTTGCGTTTGGTCTTTTTTAAATTCCCTGCGGTTAATACTTTTGCTTGCGATCTCGACGCAAGACAAAACAGAGGGTCTGTGGACAGGCTAGGTAAATGGATATTATGGTGTAAAGGTTGCTTCAGATCAGGTACTGCTTTAGCTTAGCGATAAGCAGCAAGAACATCTGCCATTATTATCACAGAGCTTACTGTAGAACTTTGTGAAGCTTATATTGGGAAGTTACGGTGTTTCTTACAAGCAGAAAGTTGGATTTAGGATCCTTTTTCTAAATAAAGCTGTAGTTAATTTTTTTTCAGTAAAACTGACCAGTACACAAACTGCGCGCTAACAAACCTGTCGTGGTGAATCTATTGGAAATCGCGTAAAATCTCAAATCTTGTGATTTTATTGTTTTGTAGTAAAGTTTCGTAATCTCCTTTCGCATTCCATTTGCTTCTACCTTTAAATAAACTAGAAAAAGTCTGGTGCTTGGCTAGAAAATGTCGGAAAATAACTAATTTGCTGTTTTCCGACATTTTCTAGTCAAGCACCGGGCTTCTTCTAGTTTGAATACGTTTTTCTGAACTCATTTTGTCTTCTGTCACAGCTTATCGTGGTTACCGTGTAAGAAGAAATATGGCAGTCATTAGAAGGAGACAGAAGAGAGCGAAAGAGAAACAAAGTAAGACGTCACATTGCTCGGTGTCACAGCAACGCTTAGAAAACACTTCATCCAAAATGGTTTCCGCGTGGAATGGCTTAACCCAGCCTCTGCGCAAACGTGTTTATGGCTTGTCACGCAAACGTTCTTATAGGACCGTCACACGCTCCTTACCATTGTGACAAGCGCAAAATGTAATTTGCGATAATCCCTAATTAGCATAAATTACCATTTTACCGGTATAGAGCAGAAGGTTGGGAACGGGTTCGAGGTGCGTAGTGTTCAACGGGATTAGAGTTTGAAATTAGTTGCCGTTAGCAGGGTAAGACATTCTACAGTCAACCTTCGCCGTGTACAGTTGTAAAGCTCCTTTTTCCTTTTTCTTGGTCATGCACGAATGTTACTCTCCTATTGTTTATATTTCTTGACGTCGCTGTAATTTACTATCTTTGTGTACACTACGTTTAATTAGGATATCCTAAAACCCCAAGGGCGGCACCACTGCCTTGGTCGGGGAGACACTTTCCTCAATTTTTGCACCTGCTGATTTTTCGGGGTTTTCGTGTCCGGCTTTGGTGTACTTAGACGGGCTGCTTAGAGAGGCTATAGGGAGGGCCTGGAGCTCAGGTTTTGCTAAGTCAGCTCTTAGTTTCGTTTGCTCGCCCCACCTCGTCCCGCGTGGACGCGCTGTTGAATGACTCTGCTGTCTACTATAACATTGGTGGAGTTTGTAATGCGCATTCTGTGAGTCATTGTATGAATTTTTTTTTCAACAGGAGCCAAAGTAAGAGCAGCAGTTCAAATTCAGTCCAGTAAGTAATATTGTAGAAAAACGTTAGGAAATCTTGCACAAATTTGTTACAATGTGACTAGTTTACCGGCTGTTACTTCCACACATGCCACATGTTACTTTCTTTCTTTTTTGTGCAAGAAATTCAAATTCCTCCTACAGGCAATGGATCAGACATTCAATAATTGCAGTTGCTTTTGCAAACTGAGTTTTCTTTCTATTTTCAGATTATCGTGGTTACAAGGCCCGCAAGGATGTTTCCAAGCTCAAAACGGTAGCAGCAAAAATGGAAACCAAAAGGATTTACTTCTTGCAGCAGGTAAGAATTTTGATAAACGTGTTTGAAAATGCTTCCTGTAGCAAGCAGAACTCACTTTTTTGGTGAATATTTTTTTCCTTCTATAAGGAACACTTTACAGTCAATGTACTCTGCTATTGAGGGATGTTCCGTTTGTATTTAAAACTTATTGAGTATGGCTATAACCGCAAGCTATTCTGGAACGAAAAGTCTATGACTTTGTTGTGGGTTTTGATAAAATGGGGCGCTAGTAACGATTTTCAACTAGCAATCGCCCGTGTAGAATAAAGGAGCACCCACGACACTGGGCTCAGATAAAATTGCTTTGAAATTCTGCAAAATCTGTCTCGATTTCATCAAAATTTTAGCAAATATGAATACACTGTATTTCCATTTTTCTTTTCAGATCGAGGATTCATCAGACGTGTTGCTAAGAGCTCAGAAGGGACACAAAAATGTACGAAAATTTATTTAGTATTTCTTTTTACAGTTGAATATCCTTGATACGACCACCCACCACCTTTAATTTGGGCCATGAAAATGTGGTTGTGTGAAAGGCTTGGTCTTATGAGGGACGGACCATTATTTTTTGAGAGGAAGGAGGGGGGGGATTGGGCAATGCCCCCCAAAATTCCTGCACAATAAAAACTGCTGAAAAAAACTGAAATCGTGCAAGGGGAGTCATGGGAAAAAAAAAATCCAGCAAGTGCTTTCTACCATCCAGGTCCTGTGTTTGACTTTGAAAAATAATTATTGCACAAGCTATTACCCACCAGAAACCTAAAGGTGAGAAAAACATATCATGCCCCAGAAAATTGCCCAACGCCCCACCGTAAAAAATATTATAGTGCGTCCCTAACAAGGTTCTTATGATAACAAAAGACCAGACGAAAACGTTGCCATGATACCGTATTAGCGGGTGGAGAAAAGGTGGAGTTATACCTTATTTGTAATCAACAGCTAGTTTCTCAACAGAAACCAGGTAAACCTAATGAGAACAACATATCTGATCACGCGACGGAGAGACATAAGGGCTTTAAGATTTACCACCAGTACTGTTACTACGATGTTAGTTCTAAACAAGCTTTCGTCTGATTGCAGGTGGATCTCAAAAAGGGCGCTATCGTGATCAAAGGTTTGTTCACCTTGACCAATATGGTTTAAATCGATCTTCAGTCGTGTACACAGAGGCTGCTGACCAGTGAGATCGCGGCTCCTGAAAAAGCGCATGTTTTAGCGCTCGCTGACAAAACTCAATGGTCTTAACCTCTGTCCAAAAAGGAAATGTTTGGCAACCAAACACGATCAGACATTGTTTGGCGACCAAACATGTTGATGCAGCACTGAGTGGCCAGGCCGTTTCAAACACGTTTGAACGAACAAAATGTTTTACAATGTTTGATCAAATGTTTGACTTCGTTCAAATTTTATTAAACGCGATCCAACACGGCCAAACAAGGTGTCCAAACGGGAAAATGACTGGTCAACAAACAATATTGGATCGTGTTATTTTTTCCCCTTGGTTTTTTTTAATTTGAATTTCACACCTTATTTACAAAGTACATTACTTATTGATCGTGTTTGATCGCCAAGCATTTTCCATTTGGACAGGACTTCATACACTTTCCAAAGCAGCGAGAAGAGACAAAATTTCATTTTGTACACGTAGATACTGTGGAATCAAGGGTTTTGTTTGGTTTTCGCGCTATTTTTTATATCTACAGAAGGAAGACGTAAAGATCCTGAAGAGTTTTGGTCAACCTCTGGAGTAGGACGTTTGACAAACGATGATGAAGAAGCGCTGGCCTCACAGCAAGAGACACAGATGATCTTCTTTATACAACAGGTCAGCAGTTTACGACGACGCTCTCTTTGGCTTGTCACGCAATTTCCCTCGCTCTTTCATGTGGACTCGTCATGCAAACCTTTACTTGACGTGTATGCTATCGTCAAGCAAGCTTTTCTTCATTTGAAGGAAAGATTGCGTTACAAGTGAGAATTCGTCTTTTCATGGAGCAGCTAGCCATTCTGTCTTTTTCTACTGTTTATTTCGTCTCGTACTAAAGACTACTATTGAGATCCTTAGCTTTTTCAGTGCTGTTGATGTTGCTATCTATTTTCAAGGTAAATTCGTCCTGGAATAATCTGCTAGAACACACCAAAACACAACGACACTACAACTCCGAGCCACCGCCCAGTCCACCGGTAGGTTTTTTTTTTTTATATCAAGCGATAAATTATAGAGATTTATGTTGCTTTTAATAATTCCTATTATTTTGATTTGGATTTAACGTTGTTTTCAAACTTGCTGCGCATCTTTTTGATGAGTTCGTTTTGAGAATTTTCGTTTTAGCTGCATCCTGCTCTCTTCGCCATTGCTTTTACCTTGAGCCTGTAACCAGATTTAGTTCGCTAGAAGACTGGATTCGGATTGCAGAAAGTATTTGTTCTTCCCCCTTCCATAAATCCCCCCGCAATGACTGTGATTTCTTTGAATGAATATTTTACGCTCGTCTTGCACTTTGTGGAGTTTAAGAAAACCGCAAAGACAACGGCAACGGATACGTCGTTAAACAAAAGGTTTTTAAAATGAACAATACAATGGCTGTGCACGTGCATTATAACTCTTGGTACATTTCTTTGCCGTCCTCTGTAAAACAACAACGTGAAAAGACCAAATTCTGCGTTGTCTGGAGAACGTGAACCACGACGGAAAATTGTATTAAAATTCACTGTTGGTCATGTTTAGACTCCGCCGAGACCGGTCAAAGTACAAGTACTTCCTAAGGGACCACCGCAAAGTGGACGACACCACGACAGAGCCCCTGCTAGTAATGTCCCCAGAAGTCCACAACGGAGGAGCTTCGAAGTGCGGCCAAGTAAGTTACGGTTTATTAACTAGTCTTGGTAGAAATATTTATTTTAAAAAGGTTGAAATGAAAACAAAAGTATTAGAGAAGGAGAGCAGAACAGAATGTGTAAACTGAATAGGATTGATAAGAGTCTCAGCGAGAATAGAAACCAAGCTTGGGGAGTTTGTGTGAGAGCGCGTTTTAAGCTGAGATTGGATCATTGTTGAATCCAGCAAGTTAATGTTGATTTTGACGTCTGCCAGTAATAATGAAAGTACGAACAACAACAGTAGCAATTTTTATTGTCGCCGGATTTTCTGACTGGTAACTTGCTACTCTCTGGAAATGTTTACAGGAGAACTTGTGTTAGCGGAGATGCATAGCAAAGATTCCTCACGAAGCACCCGTAGTTACAGGTTTGTACAAATTTCTAGTTATAAGAGCGGCCTGTCTCTTTCCTCTTGTTACCAATGTGCTCTCTGATTCAACCAAGGGACGGACCGTAATTTTTTGGAGGGGGGAGGGAGGTTCGGCAATTTTCAAATATATTCCTGCGCAGTAATAACTGCTGAAAAAAAAAGAGATCGTGCCAGGGGAGCCATGGGGGAAGAATCGAGCAGTGTTTTCCACTACCCAGGTCCTGTGTTTGACTTTTAAAAATAATTCTCACACAGGCTTTTGCCCACCAAAAATAAATCATGCACAACCTAAAGATTAGAAAAACATTCATGCACCAGGAAATTGCCCACCCCCCGCCCCACTCCTGCCCCTCAAAGCAATAATGGTCCATCCCTAACCACTATACATCAAATGTAATTGGTTGTGCAAACAACTTGTGAGACCCTGATACGTTTATTAAAGAGAGAACCCACCACATGATCCTCTCTTGTATTTCAATGACTTTGTACTTAAAGAACACCTTTTTTCTCGAATATTCTACACTAGACATTTTAACCGTAAGTAATAAGCTGATTTTGAGGTCACTGTTTCATTCTTCAGGAAAGAGATCTGGTCTGCAGGAGATGAAACGTACTTTAAACATTTCGCGGTGAGTTTTGCTACCGTTATTTAAATGAATGTGGCGTTACCTCGAAGACACGCTTAAGACATAGCAGAACTGTCGTGGACGACATTAGATAAATGAATTTATTTGAACAAGTTGTTCAACCATTATTCAGTTGACTAAGTTTGTCTCGTCATACTGGCCAGCTCTCTACAATGGCCTGGGTTCTTTTAGTCGTGACCTTAAGTTTAGGGTTTTCTTGAAACCTCTGTACAACGGATAGCTTATTCCGCACAGGGTTAAGGTTGTAAATCGTCTAAAATGTACCTTAATTTGGGAAGACGACGATCGAGCTCTCATACAGAAACAATGGAAGGGTATTGCATGTCGTCGTTAGTCCTCTCCAAAAATAAAATAAAATAAATAAAACCCATAATTTGGACATTTCACGACAAATGATACGTTGTGTTGAAAGTTAATCTTGTATTCAGTTAAAAAGATATTTTTTCTTTGTCTTTTCAGGATGATAGGCTGAAAAAGGAATCTAAAGGTAAAACACGTTAATTGTAATACCTGTGTAAAGCGAGTTAAAGTTGAAAGATAATCGCCTTTGAATAAGACTCCCCGGTTAGTACAGGGTACAACCTTAAACGCTCAGAATTAGAATGAAGCTCATTATCATCTTCATTACGAACAATCCATGCTGTTGTTTTGTTGCAGATCAAGAGCGCCGTGTCCGAAATATGCTGTCTATTGTTGTAGGAAAACCCTCTGACACTGTTGAGCGGACAGAGAGTCCTCCAAAAGAAACGGCAAAACCAACACCTGTAGTGGCAAAGGCCAGGTAGGATTCAAAATGTCTGTGTATTATTATGCTGTACAAGGTGGTTCTAACTTTAAAGTCTTGCGGATGAAACCCTAGTGTGTGGCCATTCAAATGAAAGCTATTGAGCAGTACTTTCATGTGGTACTGTTTATTATGCTGTACAAGGTGGTGCTAACTTTTAAGTCTGCGGATGAAACCCTAGTGTGTGACCATTCAAATGAAAGCTATTGAGCAGTACTTTCACGTGGCACTGTTTATTATGCTGTACAAGGTGGTTCTAACTTTTAAGTCTGCGGATGAAACCCTAGTGTGTGACCATTCAAATGAAAGCTATGGAGCAGTACTTTCACGTGGCACTGTTTATTATGCTGTACAAGGTGTTTCTAACTTTTAAGTCTGCGGATGAAACCCTAGTGTGTGACCATTCAAATGAAAGCTATTGAGCAGTACTTTCACGTGGCACTGTTTATTATGCTGTACAAGGTGGTTCTAACTTTTAAGTCTGCGGATGAAACCCTAGTGTGTGACCATTCAAATGAAAGCTATTGAGCAGTACTTTCATGTGGTACTGTTTATTATGCTGTACAAGGTGGTTCTAACTTTAAGGTGTGTGGATGAAACCTCAGTAGTGTGTGGTCATTCAAATGAAAGCTATTGAGCAGTACTTTGAGGAGGTGTTGTTTATGATTATGCCTGATTTTTGTACAGAAATTTCTTTGAGAATCAAGCAAAACCACCAGAACCAAAACCTGTCGTGAGAAGGACAAAGAGCAATGAATGGAAACCAAAACCAGCGCCACAGGAACCCCCCAAGAAGCCTGCGTCACCACCTGTTTTACAAGAAAAACCTGTTCGTGAAAAACCGAAACCAAAGGAGCCTCGAAATCAAGCAGATCTAGTCAGGCTTGCTCTGGCTCAACAGGAAAGACCACGCTCATCTTCTGAGCCCGTCCAAGAATTGGTAAGGAAAATAGATTCTATCCAATAGGTCCTTTGCAGCTGGGGTCACGTGACCAAATTTTTCCTAAAAATTTTTTGTATTATGGGCTATAACTAAAAGAATGCCAGAAAGAGCGCATCGAAAATACCAAAATGGCCAAGTTTGAGGCCCCAGGATAAAACGAGTAAGTTTATACCATAGTTTGAATTTTCGGAAAATTTAGAGGATTCGTATGGAAAATGTTGCTGGAGAGCAAGGTCTTGCTCTCCAGCAACATTTTTCCATACAAATCTTCTTATTCTTTCAAAAATTCAGACCATCATAAAATCTCATTCTCTGATGATGGGGGCCTCAAACTTGGCCATTTTGATATTTTCGACATGCATTTTCCATTTCTGGCATTCGTTAAGTTATAGCCCATAATTTTATGAAAAGTAGGTCACGTGACGGCTTAGCTGCAAAGGGCCTATTGTCTCTCGAACAACTCGGAAAACAACGGCTCGCCGTACGTTTGGGCTAACAGCTCTTTGGATCGTTACGGTTTTGGAATTTTGTTGTCCTTTGGACAACAGAGCTTTAAAGCCTGACACTTTCTGTTGTCATGGATGTCACACACGATGTCACAGTTTCTCACTGCACAGACCGACCCTAAGCCTGTAAATAACTTATTTATTTTATTCTTCTCTCTCATATCACTTGTAAAATTATTGACCTTTTCCCACACACACATCGCGCGCGCGTTACCGTGACCTTGGTCAGAGATAGGAAAATGCGGACATTGCTAAGGACCAATCAGATTGCAGGATTCGTTGCCGTGCCCTCTTAGAGAAAAATAAACCTCAGTCTTCTCCTCTCTATTTTCTTTCAGCCTCGTATTCCTCCTCCAGACTACAAGCTTCCTCCAGACTACAAGCTTCCTCCAGAAAAACTCGGCTATTTACGTCACGTGACCCCAGGACCCAAACAAGTGATGCCGGACAATTTTCACATAGAAAGCATTCATCTAAGACACGCTTATCGACCCAGTTCCTCTCAATCTGAGGTACCGCGCTACGCTCACTTACTGCGGAAGACTGGAAGGAGAGGAGAACTGGGGATAGAAGATGAGGAAGACAGTGACGTCACACGAATATGCTTTAATGTGCCTTTGGTCGGTGTGACGTGAGAGCAAACGACTGTGTTTTGCCCTTTGCATTTAAATCTGAGATGAGTAGTGGGGCACTGAAGTTCAGATTAGAAACGTAAAGGGGACTAGAAACTAATTGAGCCGTATCTAAAACAGACCGAGTAAAATATAGGGCTTGTCCTTACCCAGTCCTTTGCCATCATAAAAAGATCGCTAACCAATCGTAGTCGTGTTGTTAACAGGATTTTTCATTCCTCGTCGGCTACATTGTGAATTCATTTGGACTTAGAAGTGTCACAATTACTTCGAAATCGAATTTTGATGCAATATGCACACGTTATTTTCGATTCATATTTAATATGCACGGTTTATAACTTAAGTCCAGATAAGTGTTATTTATATAGTGGTAGAGTTCGTACGCAATTTATTTAATATCCTTGCAGAAAATTGCTAAAACGACAAATTGTTATATTTCGAATTATTTACTGCCTGCGGATAGTACTTAGAAGTTTTTATAAATTGAGACCGTTGAACGGTGGCCGGGGTCTTATCTAACAGCGATTAAAACTTGACTTCTCTTTACATTCGTGAACTCATTGACAAGCAGTCATGTGTTGAGAATATTACAGATCATCAAATATGGAATAGTCGTGATGTGTCTGTAAGTTCTCAAATTAACTTGACAAGAAAAGTAAGGCAATAAGTTAAGGTTACCGCATGCCATGTCTAAGCCATATAGCGCGTCCGATTTAAACTGTAGATTCCTAAACCCCTATATTAAATTATAGCTTATATAGCTGGCTATCAAACTATACCTACCTATCACATTTAGAGGTCAAAAGAAAATTCGGCATTTCATTTTATTTCAAAATTCTTGGTATAGTTTGATAGCCAGCTCCGTAAGCTTCAATTTGGTATAGGAAACGTTCGGAAGATTTGGTAGTTCGAGATTAGAAACAAAAAGGTTTCAATGCGAAAAAGGCGGAGATAAGTTGTCTGTATTTAAATATATATTTGATAAAACGTGTAGTTATAAATTTGTTTAAACCATTTATTTTCGCCTGGGCGATATTTCAATCTGTTTATCTATATCTACTGTGCACTTGATGCGTTTTTGTAAAAAAAAAATTTTTATAATGAGCTGGCTCACACTAAAACTCTAAAAGTAAACTTTAAATCTTTTCTTTAATAGAAAGCACGTTCAAAACAGGTCGTTGAAAGTGTCCTTTTGCGATTGAAAAAAATCAGACCTGTAAGCAGTCATATTTTCTATTTCCTTCAAAATGTTGAATTCCAGTGAATCAATAAATACGATAATTATTATATGTGAAGTTGTCTCAGCTTACTTTAAGGTCATTCCCCAGTATTGCATTGCGCATCCTTACTGCGTATAATTTATGGCGTCATTAGCGCGCGTTCGTGTACGTGCACATTGAAAACATGGCGGATTTGCCTTGATATTGTGTTCTGTCAGTTGAAAAATGGCTATAGCTCACTAACGAGCTCGGGCACCCCAATTTTTTTTCCAGTCATTTTAATCAACTAATCATTAGCTTTGAGTGAGAAAAGACTGATCTGATTTCTATTGTTGAAAATTGAATAAATAACGAGAACAGCAGCTGCACTGTAGTCTTTTCTATTTTGCAGTTTCATAGCCGTGGCAAGCAATTTGGTTGCAATATTTTCACAAGGATTCAGCTTTCTGTCAAAATCAAACATAAAAAGTTTATTTGTGTCTGACACAAGTATTGACTAGTTTGAGGCGTGTTTTCATGAGTCTGGGCTCACAAAGAGTTTACAATAACTTGGAATGCGTTATAGTAATAAACATTAAATAACGCGAAAATGGGACATTTTCAATGCCTCACTGCTCCTTAACGAGCATGGGCACCCCCTTTTTTATTTCATAATTAAAGTTCTCATTGCCTTTCCACTGAATGAGTAAGAAAAAAATTCTAACGTCAGGTAAAAAAATAACTGCCAAAAATTTTTACTTACCCTTTTACTCGTGACCTGAACCTAACCACTCCTAGAAGATGCAAGCTAAAAAGACTTTTTGTCAACTCTGATCCAAGATGTACATTTTTGCCAAGAAACACACATCAAATTGTTCCTTTAATTTAAGAAGGTGCAATGTATCTATTGAGACTTTTCAATATTAACTCCATGTGTTTGGCCACTGATACCCCGAAACGTAGCGGCATTCAGAAAAAGAAAAACGCGCTTAATGGGTACCATTGCACGGATTTTGCGCACCTTACAAGTTATGACTCTTATGACTCTTGCTTACGGAGATACGTTTTCAGTAAGTTCCTCCACAATGTAACATATACATGATCCCATTGTTAAAACGTAACCCTGTGGAAGCACTAATGCAAAGGTTTTAGTTAGAAATCAAGAAGTTTTAGCAACTGAGAATCATGTGGTCTCAGAACCTCCTTTTCCTCGCGCCAAGGCCCCGCGGCTAAGAAAGACAGGCAGTCCTGGGACTCAAATTGAATTTGCAATGCCGTTAATTTTCAGCACCCTTGCACGAGGTCACCTCTTCCTTCGAATCTTTGCCTAATACCGAGTTTACATTACAAGAAATGTTCCCAAACGTGTTCCAGACACAAACTCTTTCTGCTGAAACAAACTGGGGGGAAATGCGCTTACTTATTCCGGGCCTATTCAAGAGCCAGAAACAGCAAGCGACCTCAAGATGTAAGTATTGTCTTTGACCATCCTCGGCATGTAAGGTTACATTTAATGAAAACTTTACGTGTTATTGCTACTTTTGATTACTTAATTGGATGAAAAGACGTTTACATGCTTAGTTAGCCAAAATAAATCGATAAATTAATGAATAGTGGACTAGCCTGTCCTTATTTTGACTTTTTATTTATTTTTGACTTACGCTGTTTTTGGTCTGTATTAGACTTACGATTGATTAATTGATCGATTGTTTGAACATCGTGGGCATAATGTTGCAAAAAGCAGGCAATACATCGCTTACTAACTATGTGTATTGTATTGTAATTTATTTTTATTATTTATTTATCAGGTAAAACATGGAGCACATGAACATAACGTGACAGCCCTGGAGTACTAAAAGGCCAATGGTGGATGGCATATACCCGGGGTGGGGGGGGGGGGGGGGGGGGGAGAGAGACTCCTATATAAAAAGGACAGGGGTACTCGTTGTACCTTTTAGGAGTTAAAAAAGCAGTTTTAGTACCTCCAAGGGTGTTCAGCGTCAAAAGGTCCACAGCAGGAGCTTTAGCGGTACCTTTTAGGGTATTAAGCTGAAAAAATATGACAGGTGATAATGTGTTGTTTTAGAATTGGTGCTTCTAAGCGGTGAAAAAATTTCGAGCCACACCCACAAAGCAGGATCTTGGTAGCTCTTAGGGGTTATTCTCAAAATTTCTGACAAGCATCCCCATCCTTTTTACATGGGAGTCACCCCCTACTTCCGGGGCCAGATAAAGCTGTTGAAAAGGTAATTTTCTGTGTATATATAGAAGTTAGCAAATGTACATGACAGTTACAAGTACTGTTTGTAGTATCAGTTGGAATTCTTTCTGTTAAGAATTGATGAAGGGGATAGCACTGTTATTGAATATGACACCATTATCTTAGTGTAGAGATTTCAGGACTCCTGTATTACAACTGCTAACCTTATCTTGATGTAAGCATTGAATGTTGTCCTTCAGTAGCATATTGGATGTTCTAGGTTTCTTTTTGGTGGGGCTAATCTACTGTGTTTAGTAAAGGCAAGTCAATGATTCCATTGATCGGCAAAAGCTTGAAAAAGACTTGGCTAAATATTGTAGTTTGAGGTCTCATTCAAAAGAACACTAGATTATCTTGATGTGTTGAGAAGGTTGAACAATGACCATATTCACCTGGAGAATGTAACGTGTCGTGTGTGTGCTAAGTGTACTAGGTAAAACTGCCGTTCAGTTTATCACTTTTATTAAAACACTGTTTTTATCCATTTTCAATGTTGCTTGTATTAACTTCTATTCAAAAGTGAACAGCAAGGGATAGGTCTTTCACCAAAATATTTTCATTTATTATCAGGCAAACAAGATCAAAGTAAACAACAACATACGTGTAGGACAACTGCTGTAAGATCACTGGAGGAGTCAGATACTGCTAGACCAGGTCAGTGTATATTTCTGTTTGCAAGTGTAACTTTTCCTACATTTTTATGTAATATTATTGCTACTGTTATTAGTGGTTTTTCCATCAGTTAAATTTACAATGCTAAATATAACAACAGTAGCAAATTGTAAGTAATTCAGCAATATGTTTGTATATCTTTCAGGGCAAACAAGAAACACAAGACGCCAAAAGATCAGTGGAGGAAGTGAAATACATCAGACATGGCAGGTCAGCTGAAGTTTTTGTTTTCTAGTGTCAGTTGACTAGTGTATCACTATAATTTTAATCTGTTTGAAGGACAGGTACAGTGTACCATTATAGGTTGGAGTTCAGTCTTGAGAAATTTGGTTGAATGACACTTATTGGTGTCAAGATAATTTGGGATCATCCATGCCTTTTTCGATAAGACAAAAAGAGCTGAAAGTTCTTTTTTTTTGCAAGGATTTATCACCTGAAACTGGTGCTTCTTTGTCTCACTACAAGCAATTAATGTGTAGATCTAGTCAATTTTTAAAATTTCTTTCTCCTGAGGTTTGAAAATGTTGGCCCTCGTAAACTTAAAAAAGACCTTGAAATGCCCAGAGAGGCACAAAATAATCATGAATTCTCCCCAGTTATTGTGATATTTTGGGGGTGTAAGTTTTCAAAATTTGTTAACTGTACAATATTTCCTAGTTGCTGATTTACTTTATTCTCATCACTTGTCTGCTTGATAGAGAAGTGAAATAATTTGTAAGGAGAAAATTATTGACAACTGACAGATGATTCCAAATTTTAACTGGCAATTCATGTTATCATCACAACATCTGTTCTGACCACTGAAAGTTGATGCCAAATTTTAAGTGACAAATCAGGTTTTGATCTCAGCATCCTTACTCACTGACAGATGATGCCTATTTTAACGTGTAACTGACAAGACATGTTTTGATCTCCAAATGGTTCTTGACAAATGACAGATGCTTACAAATTTTAACTGACAAATCATGTTTCTATCACAACATCCATACTGACAAAATTCTCTATTACATAATTTTGGTGTACAAATTATCCTCTTTAAGTTATTGTTTGGAAGGACAAAAAGATACTGCTAAACCTGAGCGTGCACAAAACTGTCATTCAAGGATGGAAATTAAATGTATGACCTTGAAACCAAACCTTTTAGTTTACAAAAATTGTGTGATTGTCTGAAAAGCTGTATACTACATTGTTCCATGGGCTTGAAACTTCCTATCTACAAGTTTTTTTTTTTCAAGTTTTCCTTTACAGAACTTTTCCAGCTACCAGAAAATGTAATGTGAACCAACAAAATAACTCGCATGATTAGGCAAAAATGGTGTCAGATTGGCCCATCATGATCTTTTTTGCGAGCATGGTGACATTTTTTTTAGTTTATTTCTTTGAAACAACGCTTGGTAGCGGACATTCAGGGAAAGTTTCAAAAAAAATTGTTTGACATCATTTATTTCTAAGGAATCACCCTAAATTATGCAGTTCATGTTTTCTCTCATTATGTTTTCCTATAGCTTACATTAATGCCTCCAAACAGTTGTAATTGAGAAATCATGTTTTAATGTGAGCATTCTTATCGACAGTCATCAGTTGACTCCAAATTTTACCAACTAATCATGCTATCATACTATCTCAGCATCCTTCTTACATCCAACAGATTACCTCAAATTTTGACTGAAAAAAACAACAACGAATCTAAACATGTTTCTTGTAACAACTGATGGCTCACTGAAATCAAGGAAAAAGCAGAGCTTTCTTTACATATTCCTAAATGAGAAAATAAGATTTTTTGCTGAAAGGTTTGTTTGCATGTTCATTGAAAGAGAAACTGGTTGGCAAATATCAGCTGAACTGTGTAATTAGAACTAGGTAATTACTGATTTTCTTTTTCAATTTAGAGCTGAAATTTGTTGGAATATTTTCAAGTATTTGGGACTTATCTTAGTTTTCTTTCAAGTCTTCTTGTTGTCACCGGAACGTTTTGTTTTACAAGGTTGGCAGAGCAACAGTAAATTGAGAGAGTACATTTATTTCAAATATTCCAGTCACAAAAGGGAAGCTTTCAATGGTTATTGTTGCAGAGGCTGGCTAATCTTCACTTGTTGTTGTTTAAACAGCAACATCAATAACAACAGCAGCAGCAACAGTAGCAGCAAAAACAGTAAATTGTTGAATCAAATATTTGTGCCACATTGCCATTAATTTTACTACTGGCATTTCTATTGATGGATTCGAAAGCCTGTGCTATAGTGTACTAACCAGTCTGCAAATTCCACTTTTTTTTTTCTTCTCTGTTTAAAGAGCAATGATAATCATGAATTAGGTCAAAGCCATTATCAATTTAATAGCTACTGTAAATTAATGTTGAGGTTTTCTGATCCCATTAGCTTACAAAAGTCATCAAAATCCAATTTCTGCTGACAAAATCAGTACATTGTCGAGCAAACAGGTGATGAGAATAAAGACAACCATCAATATGGGATAGGATGGAGAAAGCTTTGTGTAGTTGTAGATAAAGTGCAAATGCAGCACAAATACATTACAAAGCTCAGTGTGACACATATCAAACAATTTTTTTTTCTTTCTTTCTTTCAGGATTTCTCAGTGACCAGACGATTGAGGGAAGATAAAGGCAAAGACAAAGACAAGACACGACACGACACTGGAGGCAATATTAAGAAGTTAGGACACTTGAGACAGACATACATGAAGTAGCAAGGGACCAAAGTAAGACTGATTGAGAGATTTTTTTCGAACCGAAAATAGGACTAATCAGATAGTTTTTGTTCGTGGACTAAACGTTAGGATCGGCGATGTTTTCTTCAAAATTAACTAGAATGCAAAGGCTATCGATAAAAAATGAACTGGCCCGAAAAAGGATTTACAGTTAGGGTTTGTGGAAAATGTTTCGTCAGGTTTGTTTCACAGTTTTAAATCCAGTTTTTTTTTTTTTTTTTGTCTTTCACGATGCGAGAGCTTCGTGGATTGTGTGACTGATGCGTACGTGACTCTTGAAAATCAGTGGTGTTACGTTACACTAGCGGCCGTTGAGACTGTGTTAATAAGACTTTGTGCGGGAGATTCAAGTGTTAATTTAGCAAATAAAGATTGTGAAGTGCCTTTTGATATTTTGTTGACTTGTTTAGGCAAGGCAGCAGGGTACCAAACGAAACTTTATTTTCTTTATTTTCTGAGTTACCAGTTCAAATACGGCAACATTTCCTGCTTTTGAATACTTCCCGTTCTAAACTTTTTAACATATTCTGTACGGTCGTTGGTGTAATGTAACACCACTGTTGTTCAATAGTCAGGTACGTTTCTATCGTATAATTCACCGAGTTCTCGTATCGTGAGCTTCGTAAGTCGTTGATTTTCTTTGAGAAGCAAATTTTTATAGTTAGCCTTCGTGTTTAGAATAACAACTTTTTGCTAGTTTTCTTTCACGGACCAAAATTTTGTACAAAATCAATTTCTCTTGTTTATTAAATGTTTTCTAAACATTGTCTTGGCTGCCTAAATTTACTCTTAGGGTAACCCATGTCAAAATTTTTAATTTTCCCGCCAAAAAACTTAGAAAAAATACAGGCGCCTAAAATACGCATGCGCCGTTTTTTTCAATTTTTTTCCTGGGGCTATTTTCAATTACTGTATTGTCACACTTTTTTTAACTTTTCATAGTCAATCCTCGTTGAAAATTTTTATTTTCCCGCCAAAAAACTTAGAAAAAATACGGGCGCCTAAAATACGTATGCGCCGTTTTTTTTTTAAATTTTTTCCTGATAATATTTTTTAATAACTGTGTATTACTCGAAAGTATTATTTATTCGCTCAATAAAAGTAATAAATCCAACGCTTAAACTTGTTTTGTCTTCTTTTGTTTCTTTTATTGACGTTAAATAACTTAAATTAAATGATGACAAATCAATAAGTCACAAGTTTTCTTTAATTAGTTTATTGAAATTCAATAAAATTAATTACAAAGGTGTCAGTATAAAAATTTGCCTTATATATACTAAGACTTTTGGCGGGAAAATTTGAAAAAATTTGCACAGCGTTTCCCCTGACAACTTTTTTGCCAAAAATTTAAAAGGGGTACCCCCTTGTATTTTTCCCGCCAAAAAAAAATTCAACACAAACTAACGAAAAAATTTTGATTCCAATAATTCGAGTTTTTCCGAAAACTAAGATTTTGAATCCAGTGAATATTTGTTTGTGTTCAAGATGGTATATTCCATGATGATAACTTGTTGAATAGTCAGCCGTAAAACGACGAGCAGCTAGAAATCCATGTACAGAAATGAGACGAGCCAGTTAAAATGTCTACAGCTGCAACATTTCTACACAACACTGAGAAGGTGAAAACATTTCTAAATCGAAATATTTAAGGAACTTTGTATAGCAGGGTAACTTGCGCCCCAACTACATAAACTCCCTTAACTATAGCGATTCTAAAATGTCGCCACCTTCTCAATGTTTTGCAGAAACGTTGCAGTTGCAGATATTTTAACTGGCCCTTCTCATTTCTGTATATAGATTTCTAGCTGCCCGTCATTCACAGCTTAACTATTTAACGTGATATCATCATGCAATATATTTCAAGAAGATAGCAAAGGCAAGCCATGAACCCGATTATCCCTACGAAATAATAAACAAAAAAACCGCGAAAGCTTCAATCTAGTCCGAGCGTTTGAAACATTTTAGAACTTCCGTCATCTTTAGCCGAGATGAAAAAGTAAAACCCGACAAATTATAGGCCGATTTTCTTTAAAACGCTTCTTTAAAAGTTCGTGGCTTGCTTCGTTATCTTCTAGAAATTACTTCCAGCCGGGTGTTAAAGATTCATGTCTGATTATCAAGCTTCAAAATTTATCGCTATATATCTTATGGCTTCGGTTAATTATATATTTATGAAAACTTTGTCATTTGCAAACGAAAGCAATGACATTTTGGAAGAATCAGGCAATAGAACTAATAGCAAATGTGTGGTGAAGATTTGTCCGTAGCAAACTGTATCGAGAAAATTTTAGAAGAATCAGACAATTGGAGTTACGTTCGTGAAAACAGATTGAATTAGTGAATGCAAACGATAGCGATAAAATTTTCAAATAATCAGACAATTGGAGATAAGTGTTGAAAATCAAAGATGTAATACTGAATACTTTTAGTAAAAAAGTCTGAGTTGCGGACGAAAATAATATTGTTTCAGAACTATCAAACAATTGGAGCTACAAATTTTTGAAAAGCAAAATATCTATTCGTGAATATTTTTTGTCAAAATGTTTTTCAGTCCAGATAGTAGCTTTATCAATTTGGGATATTCAGACAATTGAAGCTACATCTCGCAAACTCAATATATCTGATATTACAAATGAAAGCCAAAACAATTTGAAAAATCAGACAATTAGACCTGCATTTTCGGAAAGAGTTGCTTGATACCAGACATAATTCATTACAGCCTCGCTGAAAGTTAAATAAGAGGATATATTTGGTTTCTGATTGACCTCTCCCTTCCGGGAAAAAAAAACAATATAAAAACGAACGTTTTCCGTACATAAATGTACAAAAGAATATCGGCCGAAAAATTAATCTGGTATATTCAGAATACGAAGATCAATTTAGAAACCCAATATCCTCTTCTAGAATTATTTATTTGCAAGGTGGCTCTGCATGTCAATACACATTAAACTTCAAAAAATTTCGGTTCGCGCTTTTACAATAGCGCATAAAATGAAAAAACAAAACGAAGAAAGTCTTAAATAACATTTTGTGATCATGTCAACAAATGTTACAAATAATCAAAAAAAAAATTAACTTAAATGAATTCAGATTTTTAAACGAATCCTGAACAATTCCTGGACTAATTTGAGAAGCTTCATAATTTCAAATGACGAAGAAAGAATCGATAGAAATTGTGTGATAGTTATACTGAACAAGTTGAGTTGAATTAACTTCAAGCAAGCTGCAGGATTTTCAGACCTTTTGGGTCCATTATTAATTTTGAGCAAAGAAATTGCTCTTTTAACATGTACAATTCACATCAGATGAATTAATTACTGTGACCTTTCTGGAAAAAAAGGAAAAAAATTATAAACGTTCACGTCTGTTCGATTGCAAATCGAAGAATGGATCAAGACACTTCTTTAATTTCGTATCTGAAAATGCAAAGATTTGAAAAGTAGAAATAATTCTCCGACAGCATAAAGTTTGATAGCTCAACTGAAACAATTTTCCATCACCAGTCATTTATATTGTTTTTGAGCAAGGGCATTGCCTTCCAACAGACAATTCACATCCTAATAAAAACTAAGCCTTAGTAAAACTTAGTGCTTAATGTGATTTTGGAGAACAAGAAATTTTAAAATGTTAAATTGTTCGTCCAAATTGTATCAAAGCAGAATTTGTTATGACTGACATGATCACGTAACCAATAGTTACTATCACGGTTTTTCATTTCCAACATGCAGCGCCACCTTAATAAAATACTCTTTAACATTTATCGCCTAGTAACAGGTTTTCAAACTTAGGAGAGTTGAGCGATTATACAACAATTTGGAACTTTCAAGAGAAAAGCAAAAAAATACTCGACTTTGACAAAATACACGTAGTGAAGCATGCAAATGGCGAACCGATAAAATAATATTTAACGACGTCGATGATCGCTCAAGCAAAGAAATCAAACTCCCCATAATTTGAAAGCATGTCCTAAATGATAGCTAGAAAGCGGTTGAAACCTTTCCGTCAAAAATGGCAGGGTTAATTCACAATCACTACAGCTGTACCATTTTTTTTTTAATTTTTCGCGCCCGAAAAATGTAAATGTCACACTAATGCAGATATTTCAGCCGAGAAAAAAAAAACTGACAAACGATTTTGAACTCAATTATATCTCCTCTAGTTTCAAGACTGCCATCATTATCGGAGAGATTTCAATTTAACCAAATTCTCAAACGCTATTCTCAACTTTGTCTTCATCCTCCCTTCTTGAATCCTTTTGATCTCCTTGTGTTTTTACTGAAATTCCTGTCTTCAGAAGTTTACTCCCTGAAAACAGAATAGGTAAAAATTGCGTAAGTAACAAACCCAAGTGTGGAAACAAACGCGTAAACGAGGAGTAAAGAGTAAACACAAGTGTGCGTTGACAAGTACAAGACAAAGCTTGACAAAGAAACGCTACATTTGCGTAGAAAGCCAAACTTTCGTCGAAACAAAAACCGCCAGGACCTTAAGCGTCTTGTATGGTTCCTGAACTAGCTTCTAACTTACTTTTTATTCTGTTACTAAAGCCACACGGTTGTTCTGAAGTTCACCACGAAATGTAAACCGAGTCCGGCGAGCGCACATGGTTGAAATATTACTTCCGAAGGAAGAATGCGAAGAAATTGATACTAACCATTGGCAGAAATGGGTGTCAAACGTGGACGCCATTTCTTCTTCAAAGTAAAAATTTGCTTCGCACGCAGAACCTGGGAAACTTGCAAGTACACATCTTACTCCGACACCAAACATCTTAAAATGACAAGCAAACACCTCAGAATGAGCAGCAGTAGTCATCATGAATATGCAAAATAAGATTAGACCAATCAGCTAACAAATACGTTTCGAATTTTTAACAAACAACACCCTTTGCACGCTTTCTTATGTACAACTTTGCATTTCCTTTGTTTGTATGGAGCCCACGTGAATCCGTATGGACTGTATATGCACAAATGGACATTTTTCAAATATTGTTTAACATTTTTTTCACGGTTCTCGGATGCAACGATCCGTTCATCCTCGTGCCGCCCTAAAACTTTTAACAGCCCCCTATTATCAAGGCAGAGTCTCAACGAAATAATCCTTCCTTTAACTAAAGCTATAGCTGGTTGAGTTTCGTCTTTGGCGGGAAATGCAAGATTTGTCCACGTGACATTGTCAGTCCTTGCATGGCTAGTGCCAGTCCCAGGCGTAGAGAGTCGCGCGCTTGCGGTGAAATTCCACACAATTTTGATGAAAAAGAAAGCTGCTTTCCCCATCACCGTATCTTTACATGAATGGAACTCACCGGGAAAGCAAGAGGTTGCAAACGGAACGAAGGGAGAACGCGCGGTGAAAGCTTTTGTAGCTGATGATGGTTTGCTCCGAGCCAGAATACAAAAAAAAACCCAGGTCTTTGATTAGCCTTACATCTTCGTCACATTTGTGCAAGAGCCCGTCCATAGTATGCCGGAGGAATTTGAAAACGCAACTTTATTTCTACGGTTAGGCCTACCGTCCCCACTAATCAGTCACGAAAACGGAGCTTTTCAAAAACTCTCTTCAAACCGGAGGAATCATGTCAAAACGGAGGAATTTGAAAACCCTGGCTTTGCGTTTAATTGTGGACAGAAAACGTTTTGAAAACGGACCTTTACGCAAACAATGACATCACGATCTGTACCGTGCTTTCCTTCAGCGGAAGAGTTTTCTTCAAACACAAATCCAAAATGACCTATGATTGTTGCGTTACCAAATTTCTCCGGCATAGTGCGGACGGAACCTGGTGTTCACTACGACACAAGCACAAGCATAAGCAAAACAGTATTGAGGACGCCCATAACAAAAGCATAAGCATCTGGGCATGCTCAGAATCGATAATTTCTTTATTTTATGTTCTATACCTCATTGAAATAGAAATATGTCCCATGTTTCTATCGAGTTGTAGAATTACGAGTGAAAGCCTGGGAGAACGAGAAATGCTGTGGGAGGACGCACAGACAGGCGACCCGGTAGGGGGGTAAGGAAGGGGGGGGGGGCAGGCGACTGTTTCCACAGCTTTATCAAGTTCTGCCTAACTTCCACGAGTGTTATTAAACAATTACATTATGAGCTCGAGATTTCTATCGCGTGATACGTGATAGTTGAGAGTGTATAATCTAATTGTTTTAGTATAAATATACTAGTCGTTCGAAACTTTATCTAAATCCTCTTCAGACACTTCGAAAACGCCAAGAAGCGGCCGTCATTTTGTTAACAAGGGCACACTGCTACACTACTCACTATCTATCACAGAATAGATAGTGTGTAGCATAGCCTATCAGAAAACGACATTCGTGATAGAACTCTAAAAGATTTTTACAAAAACTCGATAGAAACACGGAGAACGAACACCGCGACGAAAAAACCAAAACAACTTGTTTACTTTGATCATCATTATGTCAACACAGGGGCAGATCCAGGATTTTTCTTAGGAGGGGTGCACCACTAAGGAATAGCGTAACTGACTGGCGAGGTAAACAAATTTTAAAAGCGAATACGAAGAAGAAGACTTCATCTCAGGGGGACCCCTGCACCCTGCCCCCCAGATCCGCCCCTGCAACAGCTCGTGCTAGTTCTGTGTTTCTATTGAGTTTTAGTATAAATCTACCAGTGTACTTTCACGAATGTCGTCCTCTGATGGGCTACGTTACTCACTATCTATTCTGTGATAGATAGTGAGCACCGTAGCAGTGTACCCTTGTTAACAAAATGACGGCCACTTCTTGGCGTTTTCGAAGTGTCTTTGAAGAGGATTTAGATAAAGTTTTGAACGACTAGTAGATTTACATTAAAACAATTAGATTATGAGTGATAGAAATCTCGAGCTCATAATTTAGTTCTTTAATAGAAACACGATTTTAAACCAATCAGCGTGTCTACTTTCTTAGAGCTGTTTTCTATCTGAAAAGAAATTTAAAAAATTGCTCTAGCTTCTTGTGCCCATGCTTGTGTTGTGAACGTCCTCACTACCTTTATGTTTATGCTTGTGATTATGCTTATGTCATAGTAAAATCCAGGTTTTAGACGACCTTCGAGCTCGTTTTTGTACAGAAAATTTTAATCCCGACGAACATTTGAATATGGCTCACCTTCAACGAATGAATGTGAAAAATATTTTTATTTCAAGGCTCGAGACGATCTAATAAGGCAGAGTAAACTTAGACTTTTTGTTTCGATATTTTCACTTAAAATCTTGGTTTGATTTGGAATGCTTACTTTTTTTGACAATTTGGCTTCTTCACTCTCAAAACGCATCAAACGTGTTCCGTCCACACTACGCCGGAGAAATTTAAAAACGCAGCCTTGTTAGAACTACCGTCCACACTAATCCGTCAAGAAAACGCCGGGAACTTTTCAAAAACGCTCTTCAAACCGGAGGAATTTCAAAACGCCGGCTTTGCATTCTAGTGTGGACGGAAAACATTTTGAAAACGGAGCTTTTCGAAAACGAGAAGGTCAAGATTTCCCTGCCCGAATTTTCCTCGAAAACAAATACAAAATGACCGGTGATTGTTGCGTTTTCAAATTTCTTCAGCGTATTGTGGACGGAAAGCATTTGATAAGGTTTCAGAGTGAAAACGCCGTTTTCAAATTTCTCCGATATAGTGTGAACGGGGCCTCAGGATTATCCTTAGCACTAAGAACTGAAAATTGAGTTCGAGCCACGCCCAAAAGGCGACAGCAAATAGAATAAATCACTTTACTCAAGCGCCATGGAATTAAGCACCGTACTAATCGATCGAGGACACTATAAATGAAGAAAAAAATATTACAAATAGAACTGTAAACTTTAAGAATTAGGTACGTTCTAAATTTATGACCCTCGCCCAGGCCTAACGGTCATAATTTAACCATGTAATGCTTTCCCGAGGTTAGCTTCAAAAACCCATGTTTTCGGGATCAGTGTTCAGTTCGTTTGTTCTCATAACTTAATTGCTTGGTTGCCTGGAGATAGCCGTAGGCAATTTTCGGGGGAGGTACTCTCATACATAACCTATAGGGGTATGTGCCGCTGTGAAGGGTATGGTTTAATCGGCAGTTTAATCTGCGATAGAGTATAATTTACCAGGAAGTCGCAAGTGTATAAATAATCAAGCCTAGAACAGGGTTCTTTACCCGGGGTTGTATCAAAGAAAGTGAAACTCGGAAGTGAGAAATTCACATAAACAGAGGTGACTTTGTTAGATATTGATCTACTTAGCGCAAGTTAGACTACGATAGTGATTAAGTTTCTGCGTGTAAAATAGCTAGTCGTCTGGGACAGGGTAGGGGTTTGTGGAACCTGAGTCTAGAAGAAGGTTTCAGTGTCTCAGCGGCACACCCCACCTAAAGATTTACATAGTACCCCCCCCCCCCCCGCGCCGCCCGAGGCCATTGTTAGGTAATAAAATCGAGAGTCCTGCAGAACCCTTCCCCACCACAAGTTTAAATGCCTCGCGACCTCAAATTTAACTGCTGCATAATTATCAACTTAAATTTGACAAACGCAAATCAACCGCCGTATCGAATCTTGAAAAACTGACGTTTCGATCGTCGGGTCTTCGTCGGGGCAAACTTGAAGGTTTGTGGATCAAACATGTCTTTACAAAGTTGGTTAACTACATCATTTTAACTTCTATCCGGGTTCCTGAAAAGATTTTGCATCGGAAAAGAAAACTCCACCTCCAAACTTATTAACATTTCAACTGTTCACAGGATATTCCAAGTACGTACATTTATTCCAAGGAGATTTCTCGTCACCTCCGTTTTCTAATGCTCGCTATTTTCTCGTAACAAGAAGGATAGCTAAACGTACCTAAAGCAATAAGTATGAAACGGCGAGCAGACTCCGTTCCCTTGTAATTCGTTGAAGAAAAAGTCAATAAAAGCAATGTGAAACTTGCTGGCGAAAGTTTAATCAGTTGATTTAGTTCTTGTTTTTGCATCGCGGTAAACCGCAGAGTGACGGTCGGCCATTTTGCGGTTTTCTACCGGGAAAATTCGACACCGTTGTTTCGCCGGTAAACCAGATAGCCATTAAAGCCCTTTTTATTTGGCCGTGGCGGCTAGACCTTAAGCCGCCGCAACCTTCAGTGTTCTATCATTAAATAAAACGTGGGAGGCATAAAAAATGTTATAGCTTCAAATATGTTATAGTGATGCATTTTGATCTTCAGCACACACAAAGACCTCGTCTTTGAGTTTAGCGAGCGGAAATTTGAAATGCATTCTTATGCCTTCTAAACGTAACGCAGGGAAACGTGCTCAGTTTTGAGTTGCGTGCTTCCTCATTTGTCGAGAGCCCAGACGGAATTGTCCACTTCCCATTGTTTAAGTTGACGCTAATTGATGTTCTTTCGAACTTCTTTAGTAACCATTAATAATTTAAAGAAAACTAAGTTAATAATAACTTACACAGAGAAAGGCTGGGTATGGGCGGACACGCTAATTAAAATGGCACACTTAAAACTTAACAAACAGAGTCCATTTTTCCACAAGGCTGCCTGGCTCTTAAAAACATCTGCCCCGGCAGAAACAAGAAAAACAATTCATCTCAAAAATGGATAAACATAAATTTGAATATTTATTTGTGCTACTAGTAAGCTTATTTTCCTTCCATTTTTCCTTACGTCTCAGCAATTTAGTACCTTAAGTGAATTGTACACAAATTTGCGGGTTTTGGTGCCTCGCCAAGCGCCACTTTCGTCAAAAATAACTTCAAAACAACTAAATTAACCACTTTTTTCCCTCTTGTAAACGCGAAACCTCGTTAACGGAGCAATTGTCGCATTTGTGCGATTTAAGCGCATTAATGGCCATCTTTTCTCGAGGACCGCGAAGAAAATCTCACTCTAATCAAGAATCGGAAAATAAATATATGTTAGTACGGTGTCCTAATAAACTCCATTTCAGAATCGATGTGTACGTAGTAGGCGAGTTAACACACGGCGGAAGTGGAAACTGCTGCAAGAACAACGCCAATCACTACGTATTGTCTTAATTTGTTTTATCTGTTTTCGCTTGCGTATTTGGCGAATGTCACCTATGGTATTATCTTATGAAGCCCCTTATTTTCAAAAGTATTGCGCGGACTTTCGATTCAAATATATTCGAGTTCTTAATTTTTAGAAAAACACAAATTGCAGATGAATTTATCGGTCCGACAACATACAAATGGATGTTCAAAGACATCGGGCAAATTGTATAAATTTTAAAATGAATTCCAGGTTCCCAATACACTCATTATTTTACGGTAAGGAAAAAATCGACAAAATATATCACGTTTTGGAGGAGAGAGGCCTAAAATTAGATATCTGAAAAGCATTTTTTTCTGATATAAATGAGTTTATTGGCCCGACAACAGATCCAGAGAAATGGATTTTCAAAAGACTTCGGGCAAATTGCCCAAATTTTAAAATTAATTGCGTTAATTTTAGCTAAAAACAGACAAATTGCTCTAATTTTAACTAGGAGCAGATAACTTATCTTAATTCTACGCGGCAGCTGACATTTTAATACACATGGCCAAACTCCAGCCTCCCGTTAACTAGGTTCTTATCTTATGGTAAGGAAAAAAATCGACAACTTGAAATGTATCACGTTTTGGAGGAGAGAGCCCAGAAAACAGCGTTTTTTCTGTTGAATGAATTGGCCTTCTCTCCAGTCATTTAACAAACCAACACCTTAAGTTAGGACGAGGAAAGAAATGTAATAATTTCAAGATGTTTATTCTGAGCTGAGAATTCTAATAAAACACCATTAAGATTATTAAGTCCCACCGCCGAAGTTTAAGCCGACCAGCGGTCGATCCGGACCGCCAGATCTCCAGTCCAGCCCCGGTCCAACGTGAAATCCACGTTCGAATATTCCAATTGCTCCATTTTCCCGAGGTCCGATCAGCTTAAACACATTCAATTACAAACATGTATCATTTCCTTTATAACTCTACATTTTGCCTCAAAGCAAATCGATCACACATCATCAGATTGCGATAGCCTTGCCGATGGATTTGCTGCAGATCTCCATTTTGCAACAAACGTTCATTTCAATTCAACGACAAATAAATATTGCCATATAGCAAAAAAATAATTCACGACAGTATAAACAACTTATCAAATGTTCTAATAGCATTTATCAGAAAGTATTTTAAATTTTCAACTGTCTCACGCCTTCCTATAAACAGGATTCGTTAACTCGGGGCTGTACTAGGAAGCCATTTTTAGAGGAAAGCAAAATGTCTTCACAAAATCTTCATTTTTAAGCGTGGCCGAGGCAATGATCTGTAAAAAAAACGACTTATAACATAAGTCGTCTAAGGCAACTTGTCTGGAGCAATTCAGAATTATAAATTGTCCAAAAGATGTCTCAAAGAACGAATGGGCCTACCGCAATTTTTTCAAGATTAAAATTTCCATTGTTAGTGATTTGCATCCCTTAAGGTCCGAAACTTTCAATAAAAAAAGATTGAGGTAAAACCAAACAAAGATACATGCTTGCTTGATTCAATAAAAATCACATCAGCAATATTCCACAAGTATCGATTCACACGCCTACCGAAAGACCCGTAACACTTTGACATTTTCTCAGCCAGTGAATTTTTAAAATCCTTCCGTCTTTTCGCGTGTGCAAAAATCTGACGTCATCGAGTATGAAATTCTGTTGAAGCACTGAAAACAAAACTCCACGCATGATAATTTTTGGTCTTGACATGGGCGCTTCGCACACTTACCCATCTTGACATCATTCAGAGGGAAACCAGTTTAAAGCAACTTGTGATTGATTGGCAATTCTTCTCGTTTGATCACCGGACACTTAAATGACAGACAGGTAGGGGCGGGGGGCGTGGCCAGGAAGCAACGAGTCAAATGTATCTCTTTTTGTCTAAGAGGAACAAGCCAGTATCAACCAGCAGCCTCTTTGACAACGAAGTACCACCGACACCTCCTCCAGACCTTAGAGGGGCGAGTGATTTTAGCAGTTCTTCTGACGCTTTTGAAAGGTATGAAAGCTCATCTTTCTGCTGTCCAATTCTGGGACGAACCCAACTAAGGTGATCCTCTCGATTTGGGGTGGTTTTTGTTTTAGTCCCACCCCTTGTGTTTGTGATGAAAAGCGCCATCTAAAACACAAACCTGGTAGGTGATCTGATCGGGAGACTCGCTAATTTTACTTTTTGGTAAGATTAAAACCCTTCAATTTTCGCAGTCCTTCTCCGGTTAGAATTTTGCTGATATTCAACTGATCCCAAATCTTTCCTTGCTCGCCGGAAAGAAGCAATATTTTCATGTTCTAATTTGTCATTCCATATAGGCTTCAATTCCCTTCCTGTTGAGATTTCTAGTCGTACTGTCTCCGATCGAATTTTTTTCATACAGCAGAGCTCGAAAATAATTTACATGGCTCGCTCATTATACTGTTATTTGTAAGTATTGACTAATTAGTTTCTGGGTTTGATGAGCCGCTTAAAATTTTCTTATAGAATTTTAGAATAAGAAATAATACATTTCATTTTCCCGGCAACTCGGACATGAAATGGGTTCTTGGCCTTGAATTGTTTATATACGTCAAAACAATATTTATATCATGTAAAACAAGCTTCCGCCCGACAAATATCAAAATAACTCTCACATATAGCGGACTTTTGCATTTCTATTATCGGCCGTTTTTAGAAAGTGCATGGTGTTAACAAGCTATAATTTTGCGTTAAATGTTTAATACTACCGAGTAAGTCTTTTACGCTGAAAAGTTTATGCAAGAGTTTGGAAAATCGTGCTGTCATTTCTGGCACTCCACGGCTATCGGTGCGAAGTGCCCGATTTTCAACTTCAGTGTAAAACAGCGTTTTTACGATTCAAACCTGCAATTACCCGCGATATATAATTTACAGTAGACGTGTTGACAACATAACAAGCTCCTACACCACGCTAAATAATTGTTCGTCACATACATAAAGATCTTTAGGAATTTTTTCAGAACATGTTTTCTTCGCACGTAGCGTCACCATGGACTTCAGCCAAAGCCAAATTTCTGGCCTTTGCGATGCCATAAAAATTTGAAGAAAAATTGTTTTTCGGTAGGTCAAGTTTCTTATTCATAGCAAAGTGATTTTCGGTTGGTCCGATATTTTAAGCCAGGCAATTTAGGTGCAAATAAAACACCTGTTTTCTAAACAGCCACCGTGTTTAGAGGTTCTCGTTTTACGCGTAAAAGCATTCACGTTTCTCGCGCAACATGTGGTATTTTATCTGAGTGTTTTACTAATTTGGCTCCCGCCGCAACGATCAAGTAACTTTCAACCTAAAAAAGCACGCTCTAAATAGTTTGTTGAAGAACTTTTAATTTCCCAGCGCTGGAAAAATCGAGAACAAAATCAGTAAATGATTTTTAAGGACAGCCTTTAAACCCCGAGAAGTCGATTGCATGTAAAAGGTTTCGGAAAAAAAATCGCTTGGTAGGAGTTCGTAATCTTAGATTTGAAAGGGACTAGATAAATTTAAAGGGATTCGAGATTTCCTAAGACCTTCACTTGAAATGGAAGACAACTAAAAATCACAGACAAAATACTAGTTCAGTTTAGAAAAACACCCTGCCGAAATCACAGATAAACACGGGCTTGAAGAGAGACAGACTGTGGTGACGAATCAAAGCTTAGAGTAACAATATTAGCATCACAGTCAACCTTAACAAATAACGAGTGTGTTTATATTTACTTATCATAAACAAGCAAACGTTTGGAAAATTCCACTTAAAACAAGATCACAATTAACACGGCCACGTTGAAACAAAATCAGTAAAAAGCGTGGCTGGTGTGATTGTTAAAAGACTTCACTTCACGAATTTCCGAGTTAGCTGGATTCATTACACTCTTTTAACTGCAGGTGGGATCGAAGCTTAATGGGGAACTTCACTTTGGTCTCGTCAAAAGGCGAAATAAAGAACTCTGCCCCCAAATTAACTTAACGAAAGCTATAACTATTAGGCACCAAAGTTGTTAAGTTCATTTTGTATGGGGCACTTGAGTTAAGCGGCCTTAATTCGGACCGCTTCCGGAACAAAGTACAGGCTTCAGCACTTAATTGGCTTTCATTTCTTAGCTGGGGCGAGCACGCCCAGTTTTACTGAATTATTCGAGTTTATTGTAACAAAAATAAATGAGAAAATGCAGCTGTTTTGTGTGACATGCACGACCTAAATATTCAACCCCCAAAAGAATCCCCACAAAAAATGGAGGCAAACTCCTACAGGAATTAAAGCGCCATGAAACAGTTGAGTCGAGGTTCGTCATCAACTCATTCACCGCAAAGCAAGCAGGTTCCGCATTCATGTGTGAGTCTGTAGTTTAGCAGAAAACATCTTAAATGGGCGGCATTCCGTAGGTACGACTGGTGTTCTGTCACTCAGCTCCACGATGAAGCAGGTATGAAAAGAAAGTGCATAGCAAATTTCGAGTGAGTTCAAGAGCCAACTTGAAACGAACTTCGGACGAATTTAACACACGCGAGCTAGTGCAATCTTGTCCTGCCTTCCGCCCCTAACAGACCATATGTTACTCTGGTGGGAAAAGGCTTTTCTAGAGGGCATGGCCGTGAATTCTCTAACAAAAGGAAATTTTCAGGACAGCAGGTGTCAAATGAGGTGAAGTGTTGCCGAATGAACAAAGGAGTTCCATATCAAAGAGCACTGTAGAAATGAAAAATAATTTTGGAACCGGCGAGCTAGAAAATAAACAAGCCCTGAATTATAGAATTACTAGCCAAAAGGTTGATGAATTCGTTACTCGTCAAAATTATTAATAATCACAAAATCACGATGCTTCCAGTTTGATGTGTAGTAGTCATTTTATTTACAGATGTTAGAAATTTCCAGCCACGTTTTCCGATCGAAGTTTTAGTAGTTTTATTTTTTTTGACAGCCGTGAATTAAAAGACATGTTTGGAAAATTTAAGATATCTGCTTGAGAGTCTAATAATAACTCAGTGCGATTAGCAAGCCGCTAGGGAAGAAAAAATCTTTACTGGCTTCGGCGAAAACAGGAAACAAATAAGCGCAACTACATTGTTAATGAAAAAATAAACAAATTGTGCAGTGGTTTCCAAATCAGGTCCTTCCGTTTCTGTTATTTCTTCTGATAACTTCTTCCTAACACTCGCTGTTCTGTCAGGAAATCGCAGTTGTTTTCGAATTTCAAAGACTGAAAGACATCGAGACCTAGTCTGGCTTTTCAATAATAATCCAAAGAACAATCTTGTAAACGTGCAGGGAATTTTAAAATTACTAAAACATTAATTGGGTGATGTGGAACTTTGCATCGAAACTTGTTGGGCGATTTATTTTTTGTCGTACTAAAGTTAAAATAAATCTCTTTGTTTGTCCACCAACTGTTCTCTTTTTACGTTTCTCAGAAGCTCAGCAGGGAATATTTTCGTTATCCTGACTAACAAAGGAAATAACAATTGTTTTATCAGACCGATCTTTGCCAGTGGTTATGAACTCGACCGTTTTCCACAGACCACGAGTCAAGTGTTATCAATGGTTTCTTCCCGCTGCAATTAAAACTTCAAACGGCCCCATTTCTTGAAAGACACAACCTTCTTCTTTACCTTTCTCAGGCCTTAGTCCATCAAAACAGAAACAGTTTCAAGCCAATTGCACTGACAAAGCGGATAAATTGCTTATGGCAAGCCGTTCCGGAACATCTTTCGCTTTTAAGTATTAAGTGCACTAGTTAAAATCGATAACAAAGGTTGAATTCAAAGTAAGGGTTAAAAAGATGTCCTTCCCGCATCAATCAATCAATAAAACTGTGCTTGAAAGAAGGAAATTGGGCTGGACAGATTTTTTTTTTTTGTCAGTGAAGCACTTGAAAATTTTCAACCACCAGCTAGTAACGGCTGGTGAGTTTGTTTTTCAAATTTTGAGTTCAGGAGTTTGTCTAAAACTTCGGAAATAAAACGAAAACAATTCCGAAAAAAATAGTTTATATAAGCTCAGCGGGGGTTGTGATTTTGAGGCAGTTTGTCCAGATGAACACTTTGGCGCTTCACAACGAGCTAATAGAAAAGCAAATAAACACAGCAATGTGTACTTGATTTAATTAGGTTCATTGTTCGCTACGCACTGCGTTAGGCCGGTTGAAATCTACACTGTCGGCTGTTTTCTAAAGTCCACGTGCAATAAAAAGCGATGTTTAATTCATGTGGGCACCAAAAGTGTAGATTAGAAAGATTGAATTCAATTCTAGGGGTTTTAGTTGTAATAACTCCCTTTCTTTTGAAATCAAAAGTGTGAAAGCGGAAAACAACAAAAGAGTTCGAACAGGCTTTCTTCAAAAGACGAAATCGAAATTGGTTGTCATTACCGGAGGTTTTGGGCGATTTTTTTTTTTTTTTTTTTTGATACACGGGACTCAAGATTCCTCTCCACAGAACGCGGGACAATTAAAACACCCCAAAGCCAAAATGTGTTTCCTAATTCCATTAGCGAATTTTCGGGTGGCGGCAGGAGAAATGTAAACATTCATACCATAAACAAATCTATTAACACGAACAAAATGTTATGTAAATATACGCGTTTACCTTTCTAATTTAAAAGATATCTTGTTAAAACCGTGTTTAACATCCAGTCGATGCCATCGCGCGCTGTTCCCAGGTTAGGACCCGAGATTGGCTTGATTTCTTCACCGCTAAACATACACAAACCGATGAAATTAATTCAAACCAGATCTTTATCGGTTTTGACAGACAAGACAAGGTTTACAAACACAATGGAAACCCAGTGAAATGCCCGCGTAACCACGGCCTGTCGATAGATGACAAATGCGCGTTCAAACGACAAGAACGTGCGCTTGATGTGAACATCAATTGATATTGTAAATACAACTATAAACCCTTAGATAGATTGACTGTACTAGTTTAATCTCTTTGCCTATCAAGCGCCTATGAAGAGGGGGCGTACCATCGCAATTTGCACTCAAATTTGAACAAGCCGGTAATATGACCGTAGCTGGAAGAGTTTTTAACATTCCCTATAATTAACACTTAAAAGTCGGACCCTAAGGCTGGTTTGACCTACTAAATCGGTTCCCCTATTATGCGTCTAGCTCCTCCGCTAGAACAATGAGCCTGTTCGATTAAATGCAGGCCTGCAGCTGGAATGCTTATCACACGTTTAAATTGTAGGTGTGATTTATTGTACGGGGAGTAGTTAATGCGCTCTGCGAGCAGACGGCACGTCAATCATGAAGCGGCACATCAAAAGGGATCTAATTAAATCTATCAGTTTTTAAGGCCATAGATAATTTCGCAAACCACGCCTGATAGCTCAATATTTTCCTTGCGTGTGTGTTGAACGCGGAGCTCCTGATCCAAAAGGCAAACACAAGTCAGTCAGGGGCAAAGAAGGAACGGCGGACAGTACACAAGGGGTGTCGAAGCGCGAAGTGGAAAACCGCCCGTGTTAACCCAATTCATCGTTTTCTAAATCACTGCAATCTTAACCCGGCGGGATTCTTTGATCATCATTCAGGTATGAGAAATGGGTCAGTTCGTGCATAAAGTCATTTAGTATTTTTAGCGAACCCTAGAAAAATTCGCCCCTCAAAGTTCACTGCTGACAAAAGTTACTTGCAAATGCATTCGTATGGAATTTGGAAGTTTGATCAAAATGGTGTTTGTTTGTCAAAAGGTTACGCCGCTCACCGAACCTTGTTAGTAACACAATACGAAAACCGCACGAAGCCGAAGTTACAAATTTGTTATGTTTCTGCTATTTTCCTCGAGTTCTAGAATTCTTGCTTGAAAACGCCTTAAAACTCTTTCTTTTTTCTACTTCAGAAAATTTCCTATTTGTTCAAACCTCATCGCATTTATTGAGGGGATTAATTTTGTATCGTGTTATTATTGAAATCAGTTGTAGGTACCTTGGTGTGAATACATGCGTACTTTATAAACAAGCTTACCAATGCTTATAATTACAGTATTCCTTGCTAAAGCGCTACACCACAGGAAATCCGCTTTAAGAAACACCACATAGTGTGTCGAACCATTCGCCATTTATAGTCTTTATACAAACCCATTAGAAAGTTATAATCTGACTAGAAACCCCGCAGTTACAAGTTAGTGGACAACAACAGAATCTGCCGGTCCATGGGGCAGACAAGGAAATTCGATTTGAGTAGCATTTTGTCTTAAGTTATCCAGTACTTCGACAGCACTCTTTGAAATATCAATTATCTTCCTCAACAGTTACAAAACAATTATCCCCGGCGCCCTGAAAATCACATTTCAAAACAGGCGAAGATTAAATACTTCCTTCAGAGTTAATCGTAATGGCGGATTAGGCTGAGAGATTTTTAAATGGACAAAGACTACCATTTAGGACCTGTCTCTGTATCCGGAAAGAAAAGGTGCTTTGTTTTGGAATAGGTGGAAGGGTAGATTTTGCTCGAAGTCAAAACATAGAGCAGGTTTCGAAGCTAGTACACGGCTGAGTAACTGTAAAGTACTGTCTTTATGGAATCATATTTATCGAACAACCCTAGACCGCCCCTTTCTCAACTGCAGAACGCCCCGTCCGCGTTCGTGCCACCCACCGGAGCGTATTTATATCGCAGGCATGTTTCGACAAAACAGCAACAGTATGTATGTCCTATACTTCTGCTATCAGATAGCGTTTACATGACACTTAATCTAGCGCGCGAGAATGAACTTTATACAAGAACTTACGCCGTATTGTAAAGGATTTGCAATTGAAACAATTATGGTTTCCGCTTGCAATCGAGAGGTGTGAAGTGGAAGGAACTCGAGGTTTTTGTCAGTGCAGCTGGGAGCGAAATGGCTGGCTAAAATTGTCAACATTTTGTTGAGCTGAAAATTTCACATTGACGTCCGCCTGTAGGCTTTTGTATTGTTGGTATGGATTGGTTCCGAATAATGGCTCCATTTGGAGAAACTTATTATATATCAACAAATCCCTATCATTCAATCACATTGTGTCATGAACAGGCTTTCTGTTAAGCTGATTGGTTGTAAACAAGAGCGGCGGCATCTCAAAAGAAGACGTACTTGGGGTTTTGGCTGAATTAAATCAACAGTCCATTTCGAAGCTCGTGGGGCGTACAAAGTGCTGGTGAATTCGTCGACCAAAATAGATCACAAAACAGCCCCGAATAGGCCCGAGCAGAGGTTCTATGAACAGGGGTTTCTTTCGCCAGGTTTGTTCCGTTGTATTTGTTCAGGAATTTAACGTGATTTGATTAGCAACTATAAGCTGATTACATGCACCGCGCGCGTGCTAATACGATCTCTTTGACGCTGTACACGCTCGATTTGTACTTCTTTCAGGAGCCGGGAACAGCGACAGATTGCAGATTGACACCTCTTGCGATGCTCGCAGCGACTTGTAGCAGAATAGGACAACAAAGCCCGCCACCGGTATCTGACGTGACTATGGCAAAAGGGTTCTACCACTGGAAACAGCCAACTTCACTGCCAATCCAGCGAGGAAGGCCGGCTGATGCGGGATTGTATTCGAACTTGCCTTCAGCATTCATCCCAGCTAGCGAGTCTTTAAGTGTACAGAACCACGACAGCTTTCTCCCCAGCCCAAACTATTCGTCAGGGCATAATTCGCTCACAGACCCACTGGCTATAGCCTCGGCAAGTCGCGTGCACTCTGCCTCTGTCGAAGCGTCCATGTACCCTCCGCGTATGCCGCATCCTTACGAAGGTTCGCCCTGGTTTAAACCTCCTCTAGAGCCTCACACGCAGGCTTCTGCACGGCAGGCGTTCTGGGAAGTACACAGCAATACCCCGTGGCTAGATCAAGCAGTTTCGGGCAGTTCATTTCACCCAACTTTGAGCCATTTTACAGGACTGCCACACGAATTTTCCACAGGAAGTTTACCCATTCCTGCTGCGGTTTCCGTGGCTAGCCATCCACACTTTCTGCCCCCTCCTTGTCTTGGTTCCGATCCTATGAAGACTTCTCTTCCAACTTACATAGATGGACCTTCGTATTTTCCTGGGACACCAGGATTACTGCCGTCGACGCAGAGTGTAGCCGCAAGAGCGACTCGACGGTACACGGGTCGAGCGACTTGCGACTGTCCGAATTGTCAAGACAATGAAAGACTAAGCGCTGCCGGTGCTCCTTTTCGGAAAAAAACTCAACATATCTGTCACATTCCTGGTTGCGGCAAAGTGTACGGGAAAACCTCACATCTCAAAGCACATCTCCGCTGGCACACTGGCGAGCGGCCATTTGTGTGTAACTGGTTATTTTGCGGAAAGCGGTTCACACGCTCTGACGAACTTCAGAGACATTTACGAACGCACACGGGCGAGAAACGGTTCGCTTGTCCCATCTGCAATAAACGTTTTATGCGAAGTGATCACCTTGCCAAGCACGTTAAAACCCACAATAATGATTCGGTGAGGAAAGGAGACTCGGAGAAAGACGAAAAAGAGGAAGGAAAAGCAATCACAGATGGCGACAGTGAACGAACTTGTAACTTATCTGAAAATGGCGAGAGTGACAAGATCGTGTAGTCTGAGCGAGACAAAACGTAAGACATTACGAATTTAATGACAAAATGTTTTTCTCTCAAGCCTATTATATTCTTTCCACGATATAAAAGCTCTGACATCGTAAATTCAGTGCTTAAATCGTTTCTGAACTCGAAGATGAGAAACTAATAGAAACTTTGTATATTATGGGTGACGTCGGCTCGCAAAGCAGAGGTATAAAATTTCCTAGTTCAGAGATTGTTTCAGTGATGCATACAGTTACCAATATGGCTCTTGCTAGCTAAGATTGAGAGTTTGAAACCCACATGAATAGTGTGCGATTCTGATTGAATGGAAATCGTTCTTGAATTGACTACTGATATCTACTGTACAGAACAATACGTGAAAATTCCTCGTCTGAGAGAGAGAGAAAGATATAACATTGATATGCTATGAAAATAACAAATTTTTTGGCCTTGTTCAATTGTATTTAAAGGCTGTAAGTTTTAAGTTATTTAATTGAACAAGCTGACACATTTGACTTCAGGTTATTTACAGTTGAAATGTACATAAAAGTGAAGAGCTAAGCTGAATCTTGCGACTACATTAAAGAGACCACTGATTCGATTGCAAGAGTTGTCTGTCTGTGAAGACGTGAGATGGGTTGCTGGTCTCGTTATCTGCAAATTTATGTCTTTTTCGAGTGCGAATTACACCATAGTGCCATTATTAAGATAATAGTCGAATAAGTTTTTCGAAAACACTGGTTTCCCGGTGAGCACTACAATGGGTTCCTCCACGGGGCAGTGAGATGGCTTTCATCAGCTGATCACGAACAGTAAAGGATTTGAAATGGCTTCCCACAGTACAGTAGTTACATCTATACTGGTGACCACTCCATGGTATTGTTTCCTTAAATCGCTTCGATTAGACCACGATTTACAAACACACGGTCGATGGACACGTATTTTGTGAACTTTTATCCCTTTCCGATCGAGATACTCTACTGATTCTGATAGGCACTGTGTATCAACTGTTTTATTATCAAATGATGTAGAGAAATCTTTAAGAATTCTTTAGTGAGGCCTCAGAGTGTCTATCTGCTTCACAGATTTACACTGATTTCTTTTTCGCTTTTGTTCAATCCTGATGCAGACCACGCACTTGAAAAGCGTTAATTTTACAATGGCACTTGAAATCATTTGCCAAAGATCGAAGATGCTGTCCTCTATTTACAAAGCATACAAACACTGACCCCAGACAAATCTATTGCAATTCTACACAATTATTAACAACCGGCTTTTTTTCAGAACGGTACACAAACATATATTAGAAGTTAAACGAATACCTTACAGTCAGTAGCAAAGTTTTCGCATGTTGCAAAACTAACTGTCTTTAGGTCTCTTTGGCAAGATCTTCTAAAAACCATTTGCTGTACTTTATTATGTCGGAACAAAACCCAACTTTTCAAAAACAAATATGTTTTCCATTAATTTGTCCGTGAAATTTTCCGCGTCGTTTATACCTGAAATGCACCCAAATTTGTGCGGGGCTAATCGAACGATTCACGCACGGAAGTGTACAGATTAAAGTGTAAAATAAATTCGAGAGGAAACGTTTTATTTGTAATTCTTATCAACTGAAATGAAGTGCTTTCTTCACACCCACTTGGAGCGTTTCTTGTCCAGCCTTCCGAGATAGGGGACGGATAATTATTCCCACTCTAGTGGCAGTTAAGCCCTCTATATATGAACAAAGGAAAGCCTTCTTTTACTTTTCAATCTTCATTTAAGTAGAAGGCGCTTGCTTGCTTGCCGCCGCACGGGTGTCATATTCAGATAATTGAAATAATCACAAGGCAAGCTGTTTGACAAGCCGGCACTCCTCCAAGATCACTTTTATAAACACACAAATTCCTTTTCACACTCGCCTCTTTACTTAGTAGTTAGTGTGCAAGCTCATTCGCGCGCGTGTTTCACCCATCGGGCACCCCGCGTGCTAAGCCTACCACGAAAGCAAACACACTTTCATCCCTGACAAGTCTGAGAAATTGAGTTTAATTTTCTTCTAAAGACAACATAAACAACTCGGCGTGGTGTAAAAAGATCGTATTTCCTACTTCGCCCAAGGCTATGGAAAAAATTGTGATTGATGTAGGTCGTATTTATTAAAAAGAAGTCGCGGTTTTTTTTGTAAGGAAAAAAAATACAGAAGTCATTGGCGACCGGAAAGCCCTTCAAATACAAAGAAACCACAAGGAATTGACGCATGACCGAGCGCCTCTTGTCTCAAAAAGATTTGTTCTTAAAGATCCTTTGCTTCTTTGCTCGAGATAATCACTGTTTTTGTTTGTATCTGCCTTCGATGATATGGCAATTTTAATTCAGTAAGTCCCTTGAGAGTTCTTTCGTTGAGGGCCAACTCAGCCACGCATGATAAGGAACCCAAATTAGTGCTTGTCCGCCGCGCCGACAAAGGGTTTCCAAGACCGCCTCCTTTAAATTAGTGATCAACTTCTTTCGATTGTCTCGCAAAGGTATTACTGCTGTGTTGTTTTTACGCCATTATGAACAGGAGAAAAATAACTCTTGGCCGATCTAATTGCTTTCACAACAGAAACTCAAAGCTTTTAATTGAGATGACCCTGCCGCGCGCTAAAAGTCGAAAATAGGTGTTCTAGGCATTAGATCAAAGTGGAAACCCTGTTTTAAGAGATGAGATGCAAGGAAAAACATCGTCGTATAATTGCGTTTGCATTTAACGGCTTACGATAATTACCAAGGCGTCTCGTTTAATGATACATAATAGTTTTCAAAATATTCTCTATACTTACTTAGCCCTCACGTTGGGGGGTTTATATTGCACTAGAAACAAAACCAAAATTGCAGGGAGACATGACAGAAAAATCGAGAAATTAAACTTGACATTTCGCTTTAGTTTAAAATTCAAACCGTCTGCGCGAGAATGAAAACAAAGTGAAAAACCTCCTCCGGGGTTTTGGCGATAGAATATATTTCGTATACAAAAGAAACTTAGACGGTCTAAAAGAGATTCATTCACCCTTTGGACCCACAAATCCACACTTGAGTTGTTTGTCTTTGAAAACAATCACACCAAAAATTCGCGTAGATAGTAAATGTATGACATTAAAATTACCAGCGGTTTAAAAAAAAAAAACAAACAAACAATCCGGGTGTTAGAAAAAAGTATATACAACAACCAGACTTATAAGTCGATCATGTTTTCTACATTCACTCCTTAAAGATTCTTAACAGCGACCTTTTCATCAACGATCTATGTAGAGAATAGACGTCGTTATATGACTTTATATTAGTTCCGTTAGAAAACAACACATCCCACGCACATTATTTCAAATCTTGTTTGCCGTACTGTCGGCAAGGAAAGCACTGACTTTTGCTCCAAACTCTTGTTTCAATTCGTGACGCTGTCATATTGATGCCCTAGGGAAAACGTTAAAATTGCATATCGTTCAATAGTATCTGATTCGAGTTAAGATGCTGCGAAGATAAAATTCTAACCGATAATGATGAATTTTCAGTCTTTTTTTTTTTGTTAGATACTTGTGCGGTTGTCCAACATTCAACGAAATTGTAAAGATCCATGAAGATCGAACAGAACAACAAAGCGGACAGGGAGATATTCAAATAGAGGAGCATTTTTTCCCCGTTTCTATGCCTATTTTTTATCATCTCCTTCAAAATTCGATTTTTAGATTCCTGTGTGTGGGGAAAGTCATACCTTTCGATCAACAACTGTCAATTTTTAGAAGCAGCTGGGAAAGAGTGCGGATAACATCAAAGGAATCGCCCAAGACGAGACAAACCCTCCCCTCAACTTAAAATACAAAATATTTGAGTCAATTTGACGAGATGGGCTATCTACGCTGAGTTAAACCTGTTTTAAGTAAACATATCTATTGGAAAATCGAGTTAAACTAGATCCTGATAAAGATTAAATAAATTATAATAACAAGGTAACAAATGCTTCTAATTTATCGTTGAATTTGGAGAGTCAGTCACGCAAACTATTTTGCGCCCTTGGTGAAACACATGAATGTTTAAATTCGCTAGATCTTATTTTCTAGGCATGAAGTCGAGAGGTATTTAGAAGAACATTGAATAGAGCTGAAAAAAATTGTTTTTGAGTTCAATATCACTACGTTTGTTTGTTCAGTAAATATATAACTTTTAAAACTAATGGTAACAGTAGGTAACAGGCACGTTTTATAAAGCAGTATCTTCTAACATGGCACTGATGCGTGGACGAAGTAAACTTAAAGTTTACAGTCTGATAAATGAAGGTAACTTTTACGAAGAGAAGCACTGAATAAGCTTGGCTTTTAGTGAAAAGATTTATTTTCCCAAAAGGGGAAACAATGAACTTGCGAGAACACAACGACTTCAGAGGAAAATAAAACACGCTTAAACTGGTCAATGTATTTATTTACTTCTCTGCGTGCGGGAAAATCTAAAGGAAAAAACCCACCGCATTTTCAAAATTGCATTTTAAAAAGACTTAGGAAAGAAATGTGTAATAGGATGTGAATAGCAACCACTGAAGATTTTCGATAACAGTCACAGATAGCAATAATTGAATATGTTATATTTTATGATTACTAGCTAAAACTGATTTCTGAAGGGGGAACAAGCTAAATGGTTTGGAATTCCTAATGAAGAGCCATAAACGTTGGAAAAAGTTGTCAGTAACACGAAAGAAATTCTAAGGCCCGACTAAAAACCCCCATATAAGAACCTAAAATTTAAGAAATTGTACTAATACAGTGGAGTACTACCTAGAAGAACAGAAATTGGTAGGAAATATTGTTTGTCACATAGAGGATAGTTTTTCCTAAATTTTTGCCAAGGGAGCAAAACGTTGTTTGAAAATTGGGTAGTTCGGAAAATCGAGGGTTTGGAAAATCGGACTTCTACTGAAGTAAATAAATTTCAAGTTGTAGAACAGAGCCCCGCTATAAGAACCCCTATTATAATAATCACATTATCTGGGTCCTTCGGTTCTTCGTTAAATCGGGTTACACTCTTTTACTTTTGCTAAGTTAAGAACGTTCAACATGCAATCTTTCCCTACAGTATTAATACACCGGCAAACAGTCGGGGCGATGAGAAAAAAAAATCGTCAAGTCAACTGAAAAATATTTTCTGGTTGTAACAGCATAGTTTTTTAATCCAGCGAAACATATTCTAAGATTGAGTCTTTTAACAAATGATCATATAACAGCAACAATACAAATTTTTATCGCATCAAATTCTCAAAACGAACTTCTAAAGAATTGCATGGAAATAACTGAGGAGAATTGATATCAGTGCGGTTCACAATAGAACGGGATTTCAAACCGTTGAAACGCCTTGCGACACTATGAGAAAACTGATGACGATGCTGTCAGCTTAAGAGCGCAGTTTATTCCAAAACTTTTGAACCGTAGTTTCCACAAAAGGCGACCAAAGCTAGATTTCTGCAGGCAGTCGAAGAACTGGGATGTGGGTTTTCGGAAATCGATTTAAATCTTTCATAACCTTGACGATCCCTCTTTTTGAATACTGTACGGCAGTCTTCTCACTAAGTTATCTATCAGATACTACCATTCTACTCAAACTCCCAACAACGACCAAAGCTAAAACAAAGTATGTTGAGAAACTTCCACATGAAAGCACCGCTCAGTAGCTTTCATTTGAATGGTCACACACTAGGGTCTCATCCACAGACTTAAAAGTTAGAACCACCTTGTACAGCATAATAAACAGTACCACATGAAAATACTGCTTAATAACTTTCATTTGAATGGTCACACAACAGGGTTTCATCCACAGTCTTAAAAGTTAGAACCACCTTGTACAGCATAATAAATAGTACCACATAAAAGTACTGCTCAATAGCTTTCATTTGAATGGTCACACACTAGTGTTTCATCCACAGACTTAAAAGTTAGAACCACCTTGTACAGCATAATAAATAGTACCACATGAAAGTACTGCTCAACAGCTTTCATTTGAATGGTCACACACTAGTGTTTCATCTATAAACGTTCATGTTTAGATGTCAGAACAACCTTGGGTACACAAATTCTGATCAAACACTAGAGTTTAATTTCGTATTCCTGCTCAATGAATAACTGTATACACTACCGAAAACTGAGAAAACGCTTAGGCCTGAAAAGACAAAGGACTATGTCATCGTTTCCTACCATGTGTTCAAGACGACTTCGGATAGCCACGAGATCGCCTAAACTTCCCGACAGCAGCAACGAACACCAGTTACACAAAAGGAAACTGGCCAAATGCAATTAAATTAGTCCGTGATGACTTTATAGTGAAAACTCAAGGTAGAATGGAGAAGGTATATATTTCGAATGTTTCTCGGCGTTTCGCCTTAACAGGTGAAACGATGGGAACGTAAAAAGTTTGCGAACATCTCAAAAAAATTATACCATACCCTACAGCAACACGCTGGCAAGATAAAGCTTTTCCTTCAATGTGCCAAATCGGTTCTAGAGCTTATCACTAGTTCGGCATTTGAATTTTTACATCACGAATTAACTTCTTTCTGAGGGTAAACTTGGGGAGGCGCGGTGGCCTCATGGTTAGTGCGCTCGTCTCCGGATCGAGCGGTCCGGGTTCAAGCCCTGGCCGGGGACATTGTGTTGTGTTCTTGGGCAAGACACTTTACTCTCACAGTGCCTCTCTCCACCCAGGTGTATAAATGGGCATCCACGAACTTAATGCTGGGGGTAACCCTGCGATGGACCAGCATCCTATCCAGGGGGGAGTAGAAATACTCCTAGTCGCTTCATGCTACAGAAACCGGGATAAGCTCCGGCCTGATGGGCCACTTGGCTCGCTTGCAGACTTTACCTTACCTTACCTTACCTCTCAGGGTAAACTTAGCCCAAAGGCGTAATTGTCGTATTAGTCATACTCTAGGCTTTGATCAGAAAGTTATGCTTTTCTTAAACTTTTCCTAAATGGAAATATTTACCCCACACTCGGTCTGACATTGAGAGCCAGTTTCGTTCAACAACTCATAAACTCGGCGGTTACTTTGACCTGTATAGAGAACACAAGATATTACGGTTGCCAAAAGTACAGAGTTTGATGATTTCCCTCTTGTATTTGGTAGTTACCGGAGCGGCGCACACGCTCTCTTCGCCCACGCATGCCTTACAACATCAAGTCCATGCAATAATTTATCAGACTGATCAGTCATTCAGCGCCACAACTAACCTCCTCTGTCAAAAGATGTGCTGTCAAATTAGAATTGTTTGTACACTGGTTTTTTCATTAATGGCAGCTTAGCTCAGTCCAAGAGCACTCGAAACAATGACAGTGATGAGAAGTTTCCTAACAGTACTCAGTACAAACAAAAGGACAGTGAAATTAGCTCAGAATTCAACACAGTTAGGTCTGCTTCCGATATCCGATGCTTATCTTTGCTTCAGACAAAGCTGCCAAGCTTTAATGAGGAATATAGTACAAAGAAATTTTGGGCGTAAAGAGTTTTCTCTAACAGAAAGACCTTCAAAGGCGAGGAGGTTCCCTAAACATGTTCAGAGGACGAGTCGTCTTATATTTGTACTGTACTGAAGCAATTATCTTGCCTGCGTTGAAAGAGAGAAGCTTACTGTGCAACTGGAAGAAAACAAAGTGGATAGCCCACGAAGGTGCATGAATTTTCGTTGTTTAAACAGTAAACACCTGGTGAGAGCTGCCGTGTTTAAAATCATGATTAGCAAAGAATTGAATCTCTTAGATTTATTCACTAAGACAAACCCACGCTGAACTTCCGTCGAAAGTCTGTTTTTCTTTCTTTTTTTTTTTACTTCCGTCTAATTCTGTTTTTCTTTTTTTTTTCTTCCATCTAAATTTATTTCGGTGTATTTTCACCGTCTGGAAAGGTTGCCTGCTCCATTCGTCTCTAACACTTATGGAAACCGAGGGCATTCCGCCAGGATATTGCCAAAACTGCCATACATACAACAAGTTGCTATCAAAAAACAATCTTGTCACGTTTTAGCCCTCAATTAATTCCTTTCACGCGGGAAAACGTTTTCCGCGTGAAAGGAAATGTATGCTAGAACGCTTTTGCACTTTTCTCAGTGGTGTTTCCAATTATTACACATTGACCAAGAGGCATCGTAAACTAATGTAGTACAATACCAAATGTTGCCTCTGGAAGTGTATAGCTAAAGAATATAGAAAGCTCATATGCCTGTTGTCTTGTCGCTGTTCGGTCCCTCATAAACCGAAGAGGGTGGCAAGGGGGGGGGGGGGGGTATGTCTGAAACGTGATGAAGGCAAAAATTAGTGTGTGATATTTGAAAAGCAACTAAAGACGTACGTGATTCGCGAAGTTATGAAAACGCCATATTCTCTTAGGAGAGTATTCCACGTAACTGTGAGAGGCTTAAAGGATCTACGTCACCGTTTGCGTATGTTGAAAACTTAAGCCTAAATTTGTCAAGTTCTATGCAATTTGTAATCCGTGTTAATCTTCTCCATCCTTAGCCATCCTTGTTCCTTTATGGTTCATTATTATAAAGTTCAGTGTCTTTCTGTCTTAGTAGACTATTATTTTCAGATTTCCTTCAATTCAAAGATAATTTCATACATGGCCAAAATACCGTGACTGAGCTCCTTTACGACGCGGTACCTGTGTGTGGTTCGGATAACAACTGAGTAATCAATGACATGAGCTGTCTACTTGTGGGAAGTAAAAGATGTTTTACATGTGTACTGCTACGATTACCACAGAAGCCGAGAGTCACTTGGTGACAGAGGTGTCTTTTCGAGAGAAGTCTGGGTCTGGCGCATGCGGAATACTTCCTACTTACCAGTGACGTTTGTGGAGAATCCTGATTGGCTGTTTCTCTATAGCGCATTTATTTTATATACTATACTGCAATTCCCAAGAGCTCCATAAAATCTCATCTCATACTACATGTAATTTCCAATGGTATGTTGATAAAATAATTGTCAACCATACAGAAGGCAATTATTTTCTCCCTCTTTGACTTCAATGTGGTATTACTAACATGTAAATCATTTTGCATGGAAAAATGCAAAGGGGATCTTGTGATTTTTCATATTGAACTTGGTCAAATGGCAACTTGCTCAACCAAATTTGAATTGCCTTGCTTTGTAAAAACTGTCAATCAAAGCTCAAAAATCACAGGGAGTATATCCTTGAGATACATGTCATTTTGCAAGTTTTCTTCTTCATTTTCCAGTTACCATTGACCTGCGATGTTGCTTCTGACCGTGGTATTTTGTATAATGAAGTGTTTCACGATTCTGTAAGGGAACTTTATCTGTGTCAGTGACTAAAAGAAATTGTGTTAAAGGTAATCATTTGTAATTGAATTTTTGTTATTAACAGGCAATCCCCGGGCGGTTACTTTTACGAGAAGGCCACAAATAACTCAAACTACAGGTAATGAAATTTATTTCTTTGTTAATGAATTGAACACAGCCGTTTATCATGAAATTTTGCCAGGAGGCCTCATGGTTAGTGCGCTCGTCTCCGGATCGAGCGGTCCGGGTTCGAGCCCTGGCCGGGGACATTGTGTTGTGTTCTTGTGCAAGACACTTAACTCTCACAGTGCCTCTCTCCACCCAGGAGTATAAATGGGTACCGGCGAATTGTTGGGGAAACCTAACAAATTGCAGGAGAGTGACCTGCGATGGACTAGCATCCCGTCCAGGGGGAGTAGAAATACTCCTAGCCGCTTCATGCTACAGAAACCGGGATAAGTTCCGGCAGCTATGAGCCAGTCGGCTCCAAGGCTTCACTTAATATTGAAATCATATATTGCTTCCTCTCCAGGGATATGGTAATCCATTATTTCATTAAATAAATTTAGAAAATTACTCAAATACTGTAAATCCTCGAATTAGTGCCTCCCCTCAAATAAGCCCCGCCCCCCTCCTATGAGCCAAAATTTAAAATAAGCGCCTCCCTTCGAATAAGCGCACAGCGCCCTCTCCCCTCCCCCTGTTTTATGGAAGAATACCAGTTGAGAGAACAAAGGATGTATAGTTTTGGTCGTGTTCAATCACAAGCAAGTGATTATTCACTCATTCAAGCATTGCACATTGATCGTCGCAACAGATGGCAGTGAAGATCTGCTGATTCATTGCTTAAAGCCCAGCCGACCTTGTGCAGCAGGTCTAGACCGGCTAAAGGGATTGTTTTACGTAGTTCTTCAAGAGAGCCAGAATCCTAAATTTTATTTCGCAATAATGAGACGAACAAAATGCCATTAAAGTATCAATCAAAAGCTTTCAAACATTTGAATGGTCAGGCATTAGGTTTCATCTGAAGACTAAAACGTTTCGTCCACAGACTTAAAAGTTATAACCACCTCGTACAGCATAATAAACAGTACCGCATGAAAGTGCTGCTCAATAGCTTTGATTTGAATGGTCACACACTAGGGTTTCATCCATAGACTTAAAAGTTAGAACCACCTTGTACAGCGTAATGAACAGTACCACATGAAAGTATTGGTCAATAGCTTTCATTTGAATGGTCACACACTAGGGTTTCATCCACAGACTTAAAAGTTAGAACCACCTTGTACAGCGTAATGAACAGTACCACATGAAAGTATTGCTCAATAGCTTTCATTTGAATGGTCACACACTAGGGCTTCATCCACAGACTTGAAAGTTAGAAGCACCTTGTACAGCATAATAAACAGTACCACATGAAAGTACTGCTCAATAGCTTTCATTTGAATGGTCACACACTAAGGTTTCATCCACAGACTTAAAAGTTAGAACCACCTTGTACAGCGTAATGAACAGTACCACATGAAAGTATTGCTCAATAGCTTTCGTGTAAATGGTCACACACAAGGACACACAAGGGCTTCATCCATGCCACAGACTTCAAAGACGAGAACTATATTGTACACCATAGTGAACTGAAAAGCGTTAAATGAAGGTGCTGCGCAGTACTTAATAAAAGGTTAAACTAGTGACAGAGTATTCACAAAATGGAAGTTGTGGGACACTTTTTAAAAAATGTTATTCATTCACGTTGTGTATCTCAATAAACGACAGCAACCCCCAGTGTGTGACCATTCAAATGAAAGCTATTGAGCAGTTCTTTCATATGGTGCTGTTCATTATTCTGTACAACGTGGATCTGTCTGTGGAATGAAAACTGGCCTAGTGTGGGGCCTTTTATTCTACGCTATTGAGCAGTTTGAGCAGTACTATCGTCTGCAGTTTGTACAGCAGTTCTAGATATTACTCAGTCGACACCCAAGTGCGTGAAAAAATCCCTTATTTAGAACGGTTTACGCATATTTTCACCCTTGCATGAAAGAAGAGCCTCCGAGACATGAAAGACATCTTCAGAATACAACATACGCCTCTTCAGGCCACGATACCGGGATTTTTGAAGGATAGGGCTACCAAAAAAACAGTGCATACTCTCCTAATTAACAAAAAAAAAAACAACAACAACAACCGGCTGAATCAAGCATTGAAAACACGAGGATTTCATCGCCACGTGTAAAGATAAAATCGGACCGGTTCACAATTTGGAGGGTTGAAAAGTGTTTTTATAGCGGTATTATAAGGAGAGAACAATTGGAGAAGACAACAAATAAATCAAACAATTGGAATGAATAAAAAAGCACTTGTCAGTGTATAGTTAAAAGAGAATTGTTTAAGTGGCTTTTAAAGACATTGTAAAGCAAATAAAGGTCTGGGCTTTTTAATCTCTAAGGAGATTTGTGGGAACTAAAAGTGCATAAGGCTTGCTCAGGAACCATTAACGCTCTTGGTAGAATTTCAAACGTGATCGGACGAGAAAATACATACTGAGGGAGAAAAGACTTGTGAGTCAAGAATCATACTGTCAAATTTACCCTGTTTTTGATTCAATGTTTTATTAGTCGAGCAACAAGACAGATGTTTCGTTTATTGTTTAGTTTTTTTTTTTTTTTATGCGACACAATGCCTAACAAACGGAGACATCTCCTACAATTCATTACACGTGTTTGAAAACCGTTATATATAGAATTGCAAAAAACCCCTCGTGCCGCTATTCAAACCGATAAATGAATTACTCCGAGTTAATTACGTCCTAAATTATTGTTCGGCGGCGCGTGTGAAGTGACAAAAAAAAAACAAGCGATAGAATATATGGTAAATAAGCGATAACGATACTGTAAACAATTCAATTTTCTTTCTTTATTTTGACACGACCCCGCGTTGACCACCACGCCAGATATTTTTCCTACAAAAGGTCCCCAAGCATCGTGCAAGCGCTCCATTGTTGCTTAACAAAACCATCTTTTTGGGTCATTCCGTCTTTATAATACTGACCGTCTGTGCGCTTCATTCACCCCGTCCGCAAGTCTCTTATTTCTGTCATAACAATTTATTAACAGTTTTATTCATTACATGATCTCTTTGGTAACTAGAGACGTAATTTGCTTCTCATAACCTGTTATTTGTTTTTTCTTTTCTCAATCTCCTCTGCGCTTTTATCAACGTTTATTTTGTGACTCGCATTTTTATTTTAAGTATTCATCAGGAGTATTCATGTATGAAAATATATTATTTTGGTCTGTCTGGAAGACCCAGGGTTAGCTTAGCCGACCTAAAGGATTTGTGCGTCGCAGACTGTTCTTTAAAGCTTGCCAGTGTGGTCATGCCATGTTGCTGGAATGAGCACTTTACTTTTTCACAGTGCTTCTCTCCACCCAGGTGTATAAGTGAGTATCAGTGACTTGTAAGACAACGTGACAAAAAGTTGTGGGCAAGGGTGGGGTGGGAGACCAGCGATGGACTAACTTCTTATGTTGTAGCAATAAAATGTCAGCTGTTTCACGTTACAAAAGCCACAGTTTGCAGGTACAGGTAGTTATTTCGAAGCAGTAGAAAAAGCATAGAGCGGTTTCAATTGAGTGTCATTGCACCAAAGCCAAAGTAATCACTCTGGCCAATCACAAAAGACACAGACCATCTATTGAACCAATCAAAACTCCAAGAAAAAACATGTAGCTGACGCGAAGCGCGGGAAAACATGTGCGAGCGAGTCACAGTCCTCCGTAGGAAAAATGATGGCGGCTGTACATTTTACCACAATACCATGCGAGCCTTACATAGCCCATAAAGTACAAGGAAAGCCAAATTTTAGCAATGTTTGTCCCTGTGCTGATAACATTGTGTATGCTAGGTTTGAAGGTTTTAGAACGTTTCTGTACGTTGTTATGAGTAATCAAAGTAAATTCGAATTACTTTCGACACTTGAGTGAAAATTGTTGTACGCAAAAACTTTAGCAGCAAATTACCAACACCCATGAGATATCGCTGTCTGTCGCGGCCCCAAACCTTTACGCGCCAGTCACGCTTTCGGAAAGCAAACAACCGCTTTGCAAGCAAGTTGCAAGCCAAAATACGTTTATGAGCACTAAACACTGGGCCGGAGTCGCAAAAAATGCTTCCAAGTTACGAAGAGCTAGAAATTCTAGTCAAGCTTTGCCAGGGAGCAAGAAAGTAAAATCGGGTTTTACTAGTTTAATTTACTAGTTAGCGTTTGCCACGTTAACTTAGTTAAATTTATTGTACAAATGAAGCTGTCTTTTTTAGGCAATTTGTTTTTAGAGGATCAGTGATTAACTCTAGTCGTGCACTCGTTCCCAGAAGTGCCCGCGGTTCCATATTAATGACGTAACTACAGAGATCCCATCGGTTGTTTGCCAGTCAACTTAGTCACAATTTTCCGCGCGTAAGTAACAACCAATCAGACCACACGGATCTCTGTATTGCTACGTCATCAGTATATACTGTATGTTTTATTGACCAAGCGTGAGGTCAAGAAGGTCAGATATTGGCATCGTTTTAATTTTTGCATGTTTATTGCCCGAGACGCAGTGGAGGTACAATACACCCACAAAAAGAAAGGGGCCAATTTCCAGCCATCTTGACTAACCAAGTTTGGCCATGAAGGATTTGTCAATCCTGAGCGAGAAACATAGCTCCACCTTGCACGTTCGGGTAGCCAATCACAGCGCAGGCAGGCTTGGTTCATCTTGTTCGCTCGCACAGCTAGCCATAGAGTATGCCCTCTGCAATCTCCGACCTCTCTCCCGAAATAGAACTAAATATGAAAACAGATATTTGTTTACCAGTACTAGTTCAAATTGTTTGTTTGTTTGTTGCTTTAGCTTTTTGGCTGGGAGGAGGATGGGAGGGACAAATATCAGCAGTAAAAAGTCAAGCGTTCATCGTTGATTGTTTTTCTGTGTATTCTACAGGCAAAGGCTGTGATGAGCTAAGAATTTTTTTTTATTTAGAGAATTGCGTAGAAATTTGTTTTTGATATTTGGAATGGAAAGGATAACAGATTCCTTGGGACTTGGACAAAACCGGAGTCTAAAACTACCATTGGAGATATTACCAAATTATTCCACGAACGCGCGTTAGATATGAGGTGATAGACAGCCAACAAGGCGTGTAGCGCCGAGTTGGCTATAATTATCTCATATCCAACAAGCGCGAATGAAATAACTGTTTTATAAGAACGCCCCCAACATACAGAAAAATAATAAAAAAAAACACCCCAAAAAATTACGGGTATATGGTTACCATATTAGTAGAGCATGATATTATTGCTCATATACCATGAAGGCTAAGCCAATAAAAACTCTTAAATTGTATTATCCAATGATCCATTTTTTGTATTATCATTTAACGCATATTTTCCCTCCTTTTCATTGGTCAAGACACTACTGCGTGATCTGCAATACGATTGCCTGCACATGCGCGTTGCAGTCCGACAGTAATTTTGGGCATATAATACCCTGTTCATGTGCAGTTGTGTCCACCTTCCTTAAAAAAGGCAGACAGTTCCTTTTCCTGACTCGTTGGAGAGCGGTTTGATTTGTGTCCTGAAATAACGGATGGCTGATACTAATTGGAAAACCTAACGCGCCAACGACAAGATAGAGTCCAAACTGAAAGCCATGATGCGCAATGGTTGTGTCTCGTCAGCAAAGAAAAGTAGCACAAAAATAGAGCAACCGGTACGAAGGCTAATTTTATAAAATACAAATTGAAAATTTGGTAAATTAATACCTATTATAAACTACTCGTAACGTGCCTAGGCTCCTCACAACTTCACAGACTAAGTTACTTTAATTGCATTCAATCAAGATTAGATATCTTTCATCTTTCCCCTTTCTGCGTTATTAGTTGTTTGTTTGCTTTCCTATTTATTTTTTATATTTAAGTTTTCATTTTCCTTTGTTCTCAGTTTTTTTCTTTTTTTCTTGTTTGATTTAATTGTTGCCGAAGTTTGTTGTCAGAACTCATTTTTTTCCGTTTCACTTTCCTTATATAAGTAAGTAGCACCTGGTGTAAATAAGTAATGTTTATTGTAGTACGGATTTAGTTATAGCACAGTATTTTGTAATTGTAATTTGTGATACGTGTAATTTGTTAAAGGTGTGTTACTTAAAAAAAACCAAGGCCAATTTCTACTAAATGAACAAGAAAATGACCTCAGATGAAACTCAGATCCCTGTCTTGCTTAATTCATTGTTGTTCTATTCCTATTCTTGGCTGTTCAGATCTTTTACAGATGCTATGTATACCAGCGGAATTTCTTTTGCGCTCCCTTGCCACATTCACATCGTGTATTATAGACATCTTAATCATTTTTTACTAGTTTAAGGCAACTCCATCTTCACCTTAAACTACTACAGGGAACAAATCAACCCTTCCTCCTTCAACTCTGTTAGCGTTTAAACAAACGTCTACAGCAGTTTTTCTTTTCTTTTCGCGGGGATTTAGTCACGATATTTGATGAAATGGAAGTATGAACAGGAATATAAAGAATATTTGCTGAGCGTAAAGATTGTTTCATTTCTTTAACCAAACGCGGTTTTCACTTGAGTTTCGAAAAGTAATTGGTTTTGCACTACTTCGCGACATGATTGGCTAAAAAAATTCGCGCCACTTTTTCATCCAATCAGACGTTAAACTATTCAACTTATGATTGGTTCACTGTATGGTCTGTTTCCTTTGTGATTGGCTAGAGTGATAACTTTGGTCTTGGTTTAACGATGCTCAATTGAAAACTGCTCAAACAGTTTCTTTACTTTTTCCTTGACAGTTTGCGCCAGTAAGTTCGCATTGGCCTGTTTTCAAACGCTTAAAAGGTTTTCAGTAAAGGCTCAAATAAGCACTTTAGTAAATCGGCGGCAAGATTTCTGGTAAGAACTTTTCTTGGTTTTTTCGCCCCCAGTTTCCATGCGCCTACGAAGACGGAAAAGAGAGACGTTTGATAGTACGTACATACTCACATACATCCTTTATAGACTTTCCCCATACTAATTTAAAATTACAGCAATAAACTACTTATTAATTGAGAATCGCATCGCTAATAATCAATGCTACATTTTTTTAACAGCTCACATGTAAAAACTGTGGCAGATTTGGTTGCTTTGATACCGTAGAACGGTTCTATGTTATGACTCGACAGGAATCCATTCTAGGTGCTCGAGTAAACGAGCATTTTAACGTTTTCTTTTTTTACCATGATTGTGGGAAGTTTTAAAATGGATTACGATGTAAACCGAGAAAGAATTATAGCAATAAACTCCAACGAGAGTTTCAACAATGTTGCATCTTGGGATTCTTTTAAACTTACTTTTCATGTTTAGATACAGTTTATAAGTATTTACAATCTTTACCTTAAGAACTTGGTTTTGTGTAGTAAAGTTCAGAAAGGCCAAACTAAAATTATACATCATTCACGCCAACTAAACAAGTTTAACTAAATCAGGTCAAGGTTTTTCCAATTTTTCAAGTACGCTTTGCCGGCAGTCATTTTGAGAAGACAAATTTTGAACCATCTTGCTAGCATATATTATTCAAACAGGTTTTTACCTTGTTTAGTTGTAGAGTGTTTACGGTATGAACAACTAAATTTTAACGTTATTTAGTTAAACTACTTTTGAACATCATGTTGGTGTGAATGGGGTATCAATTTACTGTAAAAGAGACAGACCCTTGCACCGCCTAATTTAAATCATAACAACCCATCTACCTTTGCTCACATCATAGCTAATAGAGGGGAATGGCTAAGAAACCCAGCAAACGTCAAAGGAGCAAACAAAGATGCGAAGGTTTATGTTGAAAGGTCCACCGGACCCTGCACAATCTTTTGTTTTGCGTTCATACACTATGCATGAGTTACGTAACCAAAACATTTCTATTGGTGAGTTCCTCGGTCAGTAGTAAACAACTATTGTGTTTTGTGCACGGTCAAGGCCAAAAAGAGAACAAAAACATACAACAAAGAACTTTGTCGGGTTTCATAACCATTCTCCTCCATTAACTATGTGCACATACGCCTTTGAACCAGCACTGTCATTTCCACTGAGTAATTGATTTTTGTCCTTGTTAGAAACGGATCCTTTTTATAACCGCATCATGTGACTTTGTCAATCATAAAAAAGTAGTAGTGAGACAAAATCGACGCCAGAAATGGAAAGAGTGAGATGAATTAAGGTAGTAAGATTGCCAATTCTGATATCATTGATGTCAAAATATGCGTTTTTAGGGCAGTTTGAATTTTTTTTTTTGATAGAAAGTTTGTATGAAAAAACGTAGTGGCATAACACAAATCATTCGAACTTTTCCAACTGCCATAAATCTGCCAGTGAGATATGATGGTCTCAAAATTGTTAATCCTCCAAGTTTTATCACACTCTTTCGATTTCTGGCATCCACTTTGCACCATGTCCATTTCACGATGATTGACAGGTTCGCGTGACAAGTGAACCTGCACATGTACGATTAGAATCTTTTCGCAGCGATTTACTGCAGGATTACCTTGTTTCAATTAAAAACAGTTATTAGAAAATAAAATTTAAAGACTTTGCTTTTTAGCTCAAAGCGTTATTGCACGTTTAGCTCCAGAGGCTTAATGTGACACCAGACACGAAGGAAATAGGTAACGGTCAGTCACAGAATAGATGTTCTTAGAAAAAGGCTCATTCTTAGGTTGTCTATTCATCACAGTTTTCCAGTTTTGAGCGTAAAAATGAAGTTAGTTGAAGCAGCCGAGTAAAAAATAATACGACCGTAATTACTGACTTGCCATGCGTGATATCTACGAAAGCTAATCAATCTCAATTTACCAGAGCACCTGACAAAAACAGCTAATCAAACATCACCATGATACTGTGCGACTTTGAACAATAAAACAGCGCCATGGATCTGTTTTTTAACAACCGAAAGGTCTTTAACAAAGCCATTTGTTGTAAAACTGCATCAATACAGCAGGAAAAATATGAAAGGATAACTAAAATTCAGTTCTCCTATTAAACACGTTTATGATGCCCACGACAATTTCATCTTCAAACAGATTTGCTGTGCTCAATCATGAGGGCTATGTCTTTTCGTTCTCTGTGCAGAACTTAAACCACAGAAAATCAATGACGACCTTTTAATTAGAAATCAAACCTCTAAGGTCAATAATGGATAGCAAAGCACAATAATCTAGGCAAGATTTAATAAACTAGTTAAATAATATTTTGCATACAACCTTATTTCTTGGCGCCGCTTGTCAAAACTTGTCAACATTTTGATTAACTTTTCACACTATATAAACTTAACAATTAGTTCCGCAAGGTCTCTAAGTTTCTTTTCTTTTGTCTTAAGTTTTTGAAGATGCGGTGCGAATCCATCTTAATTAAGAGATAACATTTATAATTTCTCCACACTCAACAGTCAAGGTCTCAAGGAAATTTTTCAAGTGAGTAACTTGAAAGATGAAAACTGGCCAAAGAAACGAGCTGTGTGCTGTTCCGTTACTGACATTAAGTAAGTTAAGAGTGATCACCAGTTAGTCTGTGTTTGATTTAGAGTTTTGTTTAGAGTTTGTCTCCAAGGGCTGTCTTTTGTGAAGTATGAGCTTGTTTTGTCGGAAATTGGGGTCAGGTCCAAGAAAACACGCTGCTTTTGTTAATTAAAACTACCTCTGTCTTCTTTGTTGATTACCGACTTCATTCAACTACAAATTAAATCGTCGGCTTCGCACACCGACAGACAGAAGTGAGTGTTTCGCATGTGATCTTAAGACTGCATATCGTGCCTTGAAGCTCAAGTTTAGAGGTTCTTAAATCTCTCTTTTTAGGTTTTTGAGAGGGTTACTTTGAGGCGGAAATGGAACCTGTTGAACGAGAAAAGAAATTACACTTTTGTGTGGTCAATTGCTCTTAAGATGGGAGGATTTCGAAGTACAAAAGGTAAGCTTTCAATGTACGTAAGCTTTCAGTGTCTAGTGAAAGATAACTGCCAAAAAATCTCTACTGAATGTTGCAAGTTGAAAGATCTTGTCAGAATCACACATGGAATACAAATTTAAGGCAGAATTTTAAGAACTGATTCTCTTTGTATTCTGGAATGCTAAGCTACCAAACTCGCAAGACCCGCCAAATTATCAAGTTAGCGGATGAGCACGGTTAAACACTTAATCCAGTCGCCTCGCACATGGCAAATATGTTTGCTCAACATGAACAGTGACAAAATCTCAGAGATTATGGAGCAGGAATAACATCAGACTAAGTTTGAACTCTAACATCGCCGATGGAGTTCTCAATAAAGGATATTTGAAAAATTAAAACAGCACTGAGGGATTTTATCCGCCATGTACCTCAACATGGTAAACTGTAAAAGAGTAAAGAAGTATAAGAACTAAGGCACATTTTACCAAATGTATCATTAATTTTCACTTTCAATCCCTTTGAAGGTCATTTTTAAATTTCTATTATATCTAACAATTGATTAAAAAAGCAGCAACACTGATTTTAATATACTTGGAAGTAACACGCAGAGCCGGGCCAAAGGAAAGCACTATATGTGTCGTCGCGTGAAACTTGGAAGGACAATAGCCTTGTAGGGTTCGATTGTTTTAGCTGTGGAGACCATTTTCAAGTAGAAAAATCCATCTGAAATATACGTATGAATGAATGAATGAATGAATGAATGAATGAATGAATGAATGAATGAATGAATGAATGAATGAATGAATAAAGGGTTAAAAGAATGAAAGAACGAATGCATGAATGAATGAAAGAACGAACGAATGAATGATTGAATGAATGATTGATTGATTGATTGATTGATTGACTGACTGATTGATTGATTGATTGATTGATTGATTGATTGATTGATTGAAGATAGGTAGGAAGAAAGGAAGGAAGGAATGAAAGACTGACTGAATGGATGGATGAATGAATTGTGTTGAGTAACATCTGCCACATGGAATAGATTTTAATTTTCTGTACTTAGTATGGAGGTTTTTGTCCTCGTTACTACATTGTTTTAGAGCAGGAATTAATTGAGTAACAATGTGTTTTTCGCATGAATCGTACAGTCTTTTATTTTGCCCAAGCTCATAATTGGAGGTAGATGAAAAAAGCTAAGAGAGGTAGATAATTGATCAGACAAGAATAGGAACTATGATTGAATTTTGTCAGAGATTTTGTTTCAATGAATAAATAAATAGCGAACAACCACCGACTTTCTTAAATTTTCTATGAAAAAGGTTTTAAATTCAGTCCTTAGTTGGCACCAAGGTTGACGTAAAATATTCTACAAGTCAAGTACCGGTGAAAATTACATTTCCGTTTCAGAAGAACTCTCACAAAACTTAAGTTGTTCGTTCGCATTAATGGCATTGCCAAAATTCCTTTCAAGATCAAAAAGCACATTTTCTCAAAAAGCAAATGTTCAACAGGTTTTAACAGGAATGACTTGGCGACCCACAAACAGCAACCGAAGATGGGCTGGTTAAGAGTGCTAGAAATCAATGTTTTTTTATTCATGGCCAGCCCTTTCTCTAATATCTTTTTTCCTTTGTTTCGTGTGTTGTGGTTAACTAAATCCTTTATAAAGTACTCTTGAGCAACAGTCGAGTGCAATATTCTTTTAAGTGGCTCTGTTTTCCGTGGGCCGTACTTTTTTATGTGGAGCAGTATTGGGCATACTTTCAAAAACTAGCTAAATCTGAATATCTTCAACATCCACCTTTTTTCTTCCTTGCACCAGTGTTAATATCCGTTGATTTCGCAACGGTGATTTGGTTAAATAACACGCAAAAACACAACACAAGAAAGTTACTTCACAGTTTACAAAACTCTCTTGGAAAGATTTAGTCAAGTAGACTTTGTACAATTACGTGCTCACTTTAATAATAAGTAACGACGAACAGTAGATCAAATATGTCACATTTATTGACCTGCCTCTTACATTAATAGTAGCTTGTCTGTTGCACCCTTTAACACAATACTTACTCAAAGAACGTCTTAAACAAAAGGATAATTTGTGTCTCAGACCTTATGTAGAAACATTAATTCAGCTCAGAAAAATCACATACTGACCATTCAAGTTAAGTGTTCCAAGTAAGATAAAAATATATCACTAATTCAATAAAAGAAGTAGTTTAAACTGGAGGCAGCAGTTACTCGTGTCAATTTTGATGTCCTTTTTAGAACCTTCAATTTAATGTCACCCAGTGACTACTGCCGATCTCTATCGATTATCAATTACGAATCCGGCAAGCAAATACAATCTATAATGCGTGGTTGGTTTTCAATATCGATTCTATTTAGATTCCTTTTGTGATACTAAAGACATTTTCTCACGTTTAACGTCGCTAGTGATTTTGGCTGAAAGAGTTGAAGTCTCAAGCAAAAGCAAGAACTAACTTTCCACAAAGCCTTCTATTAACTGTTTATAAAAAAAAAACTGCTCCGACGAAGTTAGCTTTTATTAAGCAAGTTAAAATACTATGAAAGTATTGAAATTAAGTATTTCAACAAGTATATGGTAGATTTTATAGGGTGAGAATGATAATATAAGGCCACATCTGCAGATGGAACTAAGCAAATTAGCTCGCACAACATGAAGCGTGAGAAAATCTAAATGAAGTAAACAATTGTTTTTCCATTAAGTAGTTAATCAATTATTCAAAACAAGTTTGTGATATCATGTTGGAATGAATCTTAACTCAACTAAAGTTATAGTGATGTTACCTGTCTTAATGTCGAACAAGAACAGTAACAATTAGTCAAACAAGACAAAAACTGATGTGATACATCAGTGAATTGTTTCGTCTGCTCCATGAACCAACCAAATCGTTGCCCAAAATCAACACAAACAAATTATCAACAAAGTCAGAGAAATTTTTCAATGAAAACATGACATGAACTACAATAAAAATTATCGTAGTGTAAAATATATTTATGCATTGTTTGAGAACTGAGAAAATCGGAAATTTCAACTGAATGAAAATCATTGAAGAGGCGGCCTCTAATATCGATTTGCAACTGAACACCTCCACTTTCCATCCATGCTATCTACTTCTGTTGGCTCCGGAAAGACTGAAATAAATGATTCAAAGAAACATGACTTGGCTTACAATCAAACGATCCTAAGATAATACTGACATTCGATGATAAAGTGCATTATTTTACAAAAAAAAATCGGAAATTTCAACCGAATGAAAATTCTTGAAGGGGCGGCCTCCAATATACATTTTCGAAAGAGCATGTCCGGCACTGATGCACGCGCACAACTCTATAAAAAATCAAACTGAAGATATTTTCAAGAGACACGATGTGACCCACAGTGAAAAAGATCTTACGATAAGATGATACAATTGCATACATTGTTTTATGAAAAGGAATCGGAAATATCAACTACATGACAATCCTTCTGTGGGCGGTCTGGAACACACATTTGCAAGTGTCAGAATATGTTCACGTATTAACCACACTGTACTACTCTCCGGAAAACCAGAATGATTCGGCTCCATTTACGATATACCAACTAGACGTTTTATGCTCAGTGAGGAGCAAAGGAAGAGTTTTATTAGTTTTGTTGAATACTCATTAGTTTATGGTCTTGTTTGAACTTAAGGAAAGGTTTAGTTTCCTCGTCAAAATAACGTTCCATTTGAAACAGGTTTTGAGGTATCGTTGTCATCGTTGCACAGTTTCAATAAAAGCAATTTAGCAAAACTATTTTCCAAATAAAAATGTGGTCATGACTCGACACTGTAAATATAGTCTTTTATTTGATTTCACACCTACCTGTCTGTGACTTAACGACGAAGTGCTAAGTCAGAGGCCATGCGACAAAAGATACTGATTTTGACGCATTTTATTCAAGATGTTCTTTACTCTACTCACTAACAAAACTGAGTAATGGTTGATCTGTTAAATTTCGTTCTTGAATGGCAACAGGCAGGGATTAATAGTGCATAGTGCTTTTTTGGACAGTTTGTCAAATGTGATTTGTAAAAAAAACTTTGTATCAAAGATGTTGTCAGTGGCTGTCGCCGTTTAATTGCATATTGTCTTATCATTATCTCGGAGAAACGAGGAGTTAAAGAAGTTATACCACAGCTAATTTCCTCACTTGTCTGGCTTTGTTCCATTTAGCACCTTATCGCAATGAATGCCTTCCTTTCTTCAAGTGGCAAAAGGAAATAATCACTCGAAGTCTGTCTTTCTGACAGCAAGATTATGACACAGGAACAATTTCAGATAACTCAGTAGAAATGAAAGCCATCGCTGGTAAACACAGCTGTGCGTTGTTCATTGAACACCAGGGAAAGTTTCATTTATATGTCAAGAAGCAGCTTGCCAAGTATGTACAATTTACGTTATTTCAGGGTTTGAATTTAAGGGTGAGATCTTGAAAGCCTAGTCACCCTTTACTTGATTCATTTTCTTGGTGTAAAATTTAAAAAGGTAAAAGCAACAATTTCAAAATCTAGAATGGAACTCCTTAGCAAAACAAACGCAATCAAAGTTTATTGATCTTAAGTTTATTTTCTGTAGAAAATATATCAGTCCTTTCCGAAATCCCCATACACCATTTCAGCATATTTTCAATCAGTGACTTGCATTTAATAAAATTTAATGCAGCGTTTCTGCCGACATTCAACGAACTACAGTATTTTTTTTAAATGACTCAAGTTGATTACAGACCTTCAACTTCACTGAATACGTTTCATTTCCAAACATGGAGACTCTGGCTTTCAAACAGTTATTTTGTCGCTGAAGCAGAATTTTTTGTGGTATTATAACGGTCCACGGTTAGAATATCAGGTCCATTTTTAGACATAGTGGCTGGTTTCAGGTACACACGTCTTTCACTTTTTGCCACGTCTATATTCAAAATGGCGGGTTCCATGCTGTGAACGGCACACAAGCTTGTGTAAACACTTCGCACTGGACCCTGGAAAATGTTAAGGTAGATAGGTTTAAGCTTAAATCCACTCAAAAAGAAAAAATTAAGGTTCTTCGTATAACTTAAGACATTTCGGTGTTATTTTAGTGAATTCAACGCCGTTGAGAGTAAAATAACATGGCTATCTTGGCGCTGTTTTCGCAAATTGAACTTGGGCGAGTTTTACTCGCAAACTTGTCTCTGAATTAGATATTTCAAAGAAAACCTACTTTCAGCAGTGTGCCTCTATATCTCTGTCAAATTTTACACTGTTTTACATCATCATTGTATTATTTTAACCGAAACGATGAGGGTCCTGCCAAATTCGTTTTGCTTTTCTAAAGCCAGCTTTGAATCGGTGCGACAAATTGGACTGGTGCCGTATTCATTAGTTCAGTCGTTCATGTCTTCTTTCATAAGATGCGTGTGTTTTCGCAATTTCGTCGACATTTTTTCCTGCTAAGCATTGTTGCAACTTGTCCTAAACAGAATTCTAGTGTATTTACCATTTACCTTTACAATTAGTGTTTTTGTTACACCTCTGAAAGAAGAGAGCATTGCGTGTCTTCTTTCATAAGATGCGTGTGTTTTCGCAATTTCGTCGATATGTTTTCCTGCTAAACATTTTCGCAACTTGTCCTAAACAGAATTCTAGTATGTTAACTATTTACTTTTACAATTAGTGTTTTTGTTACACCTCTGAAAAAAAAGAGCATTGCGTGTCTTCTTTCATAAGATCCGTGTGATTTCGCAATTTCGTCGATATGTTTTCCTGCTAAACATTTTCGCAACTTGTCCTAACCAGAATTCTAGTATGTTAACTATTTACTTTAACAATTTGTGAGTTTTTTTTTTTTTTTTTACACCTCTGAGAAAAGACGGCATTGCGAATGTCCGTTTCTGCTATAGCTCGAATCTTCATTAACTGTTGATCAAACAGAGTTGTTGTCTGATTCGGAATAAAAACAGAATTCGTGGTGCATCGATGATCTTGAAGCACAACTTTAAATTTTTCACTGATGTGTGGAAGGGGTGTTGTGAATTAGTTTATGGGACGTTGTGGCAAAAATAACCGTTCAGCGTGGAAGCTATTCATCTTGTCATGAAATTACATCTTTCTGTGAGTGAATGGAAATCGAACGTGCGAATTTCTTACGTAATCAGCAAAACGTTTATCGAAACATGTTAAACAAGAGATTTTCTCAAACAGAGTTTAATTCGAATGGAAGAAATTCAGGTCGGTGTGTGCTGTGAATAAAATTTGCTTTTATTGTGCTATTGATTGAACGATGAATTTTTCTGGTAACCCAAACATTTCTTTGTTCCGGCAGGCTAACAGGCTAACAGGTCCATTAGTTTAGCATGTGTCTCGCAAACTACCCAACTTTGGACTCGTTTAGTTTGTCAGGTAGATTTTTACATTAAAAAAGTGAAACATAAACTCATAAAAAGTAACAAATGTTTTGTCCTATGTATGACACAGCTAAATGTCTGTTTAAACATCTAAAAGTTGTCGTTTATGTCAACCTCATGTGTAACATAAATTTTATGTGATAAGGAATATTTCTTGTAACATCTCTTGTAGAATGCCATCATGTCATTCAGAACCTTAAAATCACAGCCTCTCTCTTGTCACTGAAACATTATTTGAAAAAGCACAAAAATAATATCGTTTCCTAGCCACTGAAAATTGAAAAAGGTATAGAGGTTTTCGTAATTGTTAAGCTTAACCACAAGATGTACTGGTCGGGCACCTTATGAGAAAAATATGTTTTCAAGATTCCATCGATTTATTCAAAAAACCCATAAAGCTTACCACACGAAAATATGGACGTATTACGAAGATTTTCTAGTGTCTTAGAAAATAAACGTTTAAATCCGATGTCTGTAAGCATTGGAAAATTCTCAACGTGGACAAAATGCAAGTCAGTTCATCAACCAATATTTTTTTGAGGGCATACTTTCTTTTTCGCTTGACCATACATGTGTACTTTTGCAGCTGAAATAAATAGATAGAAAATCTGTTGCCTATAGCACAGTTCCATATTCAGGTTTTTTTTTATCTAGTAATTGTGAAACTTTTTGTTACCTGCAAGGATGAACGAAATATGATATTTTAACTCATCGTTTGATTTTAGGAGAATTCGTTATTCTATTTACTGCTGTGTTTGCTCCAAGCTATCAATTTCACCTCCTGTTCGTACTTTCATCGGCAGCAAAAAAAAATCAAGTAATCTATTCAGCAAATCAAGCTAGCGAGGACTAATTTTTGGTTTCTGGGAAATGCATGAAGGCTTTACCAACTGGTGAATCTAATTTCTGTGGCTAACATTTTGAGGAAGTACCTTTTGCCCTCGAGTCATACTCGGACGTGTTTGTGGTTAGACAGCTCACCACAAGCTCATTATGAGCCTTCCTTGTGCGTAACTGCATGCGTAACTGTTATCTAACGGCACATGTAAAAATATCGGAAATTGCTGCACCGCGCTATGATAAATGAACGGCCCGAAACTACCTTCCGATAGACACACATCGCGTTTCCAAAGACAATCACTTTTGATGGAGCACCGCCCAAAACCATTTTGTTGATCGGCCGTTTGGTGTTTCGCTTTGGATATAGAGTTAGCTGGAAAGTATCGCCGTGTTAATTCAGCAAGAAAGAGGAACTATGGTTTTCTGGTAAGCTTTACTAGCAATGTTGAGCAACATTCATTCGTGGCAAAAACTATTACTACAGACTAAAGAAAATTAGATAAATGTTGTATGTAGTCTGCAACAACAAAATACGCCCTGTGTTTGTGTAGGTGCCCTCCCATCTGTTTAAGCTACAAATCTCAAACTGCTTCATCAGTTAAGGCAACAAGGAATCACTCCTCCTTGGACAATAGCCGATAATTTAGCCAAATACAGTATATTCTTTGTTTTACGATTTTTAAAAGTTCGGTGCTCGGCTGGCGAGTTAAGGTCATGACAATCAAAAGGAACTGATTCGAACGGGTACCTCACTAATTAGAAATTGTTCCTCCTCGGTAGGATCCATAATGCATGTAAAAACTGACTCAACAAATGGCGAAATTTCATAAATGGCCGGAGATTTTGACGAAAAAAAAGCGGAATACAGTAACAGGAAACAAGTGCATTTATTTATTCTTTGTGATGCAAGATTGAAACAAGAAAGCGTATTACTGTCAATGTTTCTCTACAACAAAAGGTGTGAAACATCCTTAACAAAACAGCGAAGACGTTGAAGATCAAAATGCAACAGGGGTACTAAAACTGTAAGAACCTCGTGCGCACAAAAGTAAAACCAGAATCGATATTTTCGATTTTGCAAGAATGAATAATGAATGGTTCAAAGGCCAACATGTACGACGAAGAAATGGTTGGAAATGATTGTGGTAAAATGGTACAAAGTTCACCAACTTTCGATACCTCGACAATATATTAAACTGTTCTTTTAAAAAAATTGTGTATACGACTTGTGGCTGAACTTGGAATAGCAGAAGTACCCCCAAGACAATAGATATCAGAGGCGAAACCCACATTGCTAATATATATTGAAACACTTTACGTCAATACATATAAAATCACACGGCTACAGTTGCAACATTGCTGGTTCTTTGGCTAAAAATATTGAATCAGTTAGAGAAGGTGAGGTTTGATTTAACAAAAAGATTCACAGAAAACTGTCCACAGGCCATTGTTTTATTCAGCTTTAAGGTTAGAGAAAATAATGAAAGCGGCAAACACGGGATTGTCTAATATTGATCACTAGCTGACGAACAAAGGGCTAAATTTAAAGGTGTCACCGATTTGACAAAGAAACTTCAAATAGCTCCACCAAGCGGGAGTTAACCGGAGCGTAACGAAATGCGGCATTTTGAAAAAACGGAGACAAAAATCTTCAGTTCTGGGGAAACTGTGGTGTCTAATCAACGATATTAAACATAGGCTGGTATCTGTCGCAGCGACTATTGAAAGCAAATCTCAGTAATTGTATCTAAAATATCCAAAATATCGAAGAAAGATAAAGCAGTTTTGAGGTTAACTTGTTCACTTATAACCTGGAGCCAAAAGCTGATATAGAATATAAAGATTTCACTAGTAGAGAATACGTGGGAGTCAGCGAATAGGGGTGAATATACGTTCCTCAAATGGGCCGCTTTTGACAAGAAAATTCCTTGCTATTCAGTTAATATAGAAAGGAGAAGTAAACCAATACATTTGGCCTTTTATGAGTCACTAGAAGACAATGTAAAAAGATTGTGAGACGGCGTTTGTCAACCAAACGGAAGAAGCCCGTTTTTCCATCTTCACACTTAAAAAGAAAAACTAGCAAAGCAATTAGGCCCGCTTGGCAGAATTTGCCTTGTGCTTGTCGAATTTCAAGAAAGATGGTAGGAAATTGTCCTCAGAGTAGCGCTGGGGTCTATAAATCTGAGATCAAAGTTCTTTCAATGCAAATTTGAAGAAACTTGTCATGGCTATTCTAAGATACAAACAAAGTAACAAATATTAAAACTGATAAATAAACTATAACCCGATTGCTGTGCTTACTGTTTGAAAACAGCCCGCCTTTTTATTTTATATATGCGTGAATTTTAAAATTAAACTTACTTGTGAAAATCAAAGATTCAAATTCAACATGGGCTAGCCTTAAACAGCTACGCGAAACAAAGTACTTTCGTGTACATAGAAAATGCATCAAGTTTTTGACGTTCGAATACAATTCACGCGCTTTTCAGAAATAAATCACAAAATGGAATATATTTGAGTTTGGCGGAAAATGCTAACAAACGGCATCAATGAAGAAGCATAGACAAAATTGCCAAGTTGAGAAAACTCTAGTTGGTTTGAATTATATTCAAAGCTTACTTTTTTTTACTACGACACAAAACAGGTTCATGTTTTGAAAATTTCCTCTTGTACATCAGTACATGCAACTAATCAATCGAAATTACCGAGTTGAGAAATTTCTAGTTGGTTTAAATTCTATTCAAAGCTTACTTTTCTGGTTGTGTTTTATAGTTTACTGCAGTAAGAGACAGGATCATGTATTGAAATTTTCCCCTTGTACATTAGTACATGCAACTAATCAATCGAAATTGCCAAGTTCAGAAAGCTCTAGTTAGTTTGCTTGTAAATTATGTTTAAAGTTTACTTTTTCTGGGAGTGTTTTATAGTTTACTTCAGCACGAAACAGGTTCGTGTACCGTAAATTTCCTCTTTAACATCCAACTAATTTTGGTAGAATTGTTTGAAGCGTTCAGTTTGGTTTTACGAAGACCTTCACGCCTCTAATCCGTGTGCTTAACGTTAAAAGGCTGAGTGATAACTTCGTTAAGGAATATATAGAAAATGTCCGAAACGAAAAAAAACTTACTCTGTTAAATTTTTCAGGTAACGAGCTGTTGTGCATCTAGTGTGAGAAGCATTGCTTTCACATAAGTTCTTCTCAGTCGAGATTTGAAACATTGTTTACCGTTGACACAAAGCTGTGTTCGACTGATTCCGATTTCATTGATTGAGCTAAATTGTTCGACAAAAATAAAACCTTTTGGTAATTTTTTTGTAAATTGTATTGATCAAATTGGTCGATTATACCTTCAACACTTTTAGCAATATCATTTCATTAAAGCTTTACTGAAGTTACTAATGCAAGACATTTAAAAACAAAGTTTAAAAAAATCGAAGTAATCATTAGGGTAAAAGTTTATTCAAGGTTCGTATACGTCTTGGCCAATTTTGCACTGGCCTTAAACACGATCTCTCTTTATGAGTCACCTGGAACGTTTTGATATTTGTTCAATATTGTACACAGAAGTACGAAAATACAACAGTGAATTTTTCCCTCACAACCCTTAGAGGGAGTTTTGATAATCACACCGAAATATGTAACATCAAAAGATTATCACTAAACAACGGGTTTAAAACCGGCTTAACAACGAGGTATTTTGTGTTTTAGGGGTGAAGTTTCTTTGTTAGGGACCAAGTGAAACTTCTGTAACAACAAAGTAGTTGAGTTAGAGTTTTGGTCTCTCTAAACCTGGGCAATTTCAAGTCACAGCATTTCGATTAATGACCTAGATTAACTGTTCATTATAGTGTCTCTATAGGTATATTCCTGTATGTATACTGTCCAGTTCATCTCTGTAATATGTTTACTCTGAACGTTTCGTCTTGTGATCTATGAAACGCAACGAAATCGAAACTAAGAACTCAGTTATTGCCTTAACTAGTTTAAGCGGCAGCGGTGCTTTCTTTGGATCAATCTTACTGAGGAACCACACACTGTAAATTTCTTAAGCCTCTTTCAGAAAAACATTGATAGATTTTTTTTTATTTCCATCAGTCTCACACAACCAGTTTATGGCAAGATACTATGCTTACGGCCATTTTGATATTTCACTACAGTGCACCAACAATGTCAAGTTACTCAAGGAATGAAAAAACATTTCATATCGCCAGACTTGTTTCAGGGTTTTGCTCTCACGGTGTCCCAGAACAATGCCAAAACTCCAATAAGTTCTGAAACAATTGATTATAATACACGAATAAAGAAGGTCATATATTTATATACATTTTGGCTCTGGCAGGGCTAAAGAGTACACAATTTGCCTTAAATTTCTCTTCTAAGAATAGTTTTTACTTCCTTATGTTAATGTTAACAAAATGGTTGTTTATTTGTCCAGATAGAGTTACCAAGCATTCAACATATTTGTACAAACTCATTACAAACATTCAATAATTCGTTAAGGCGATCCTTAGAAACAGTTTTTTAACAATGGTAATCGTTGTACTTTCAAAACTGCCAACTTCCAACCCTTTTGTAAAGACCTCTAACAGTTAAATTTTCAAAATATTGGAGAACAAACAACTCTACGTGAAAGTGTTGCTCGTTTTAAGAGTGAAAATGGTAATGCAACAATTGTCAAAATTATCGTGTAACTGGCTGTTAAAACACGGAAACTTTTATTTCCTCGAAGGGTTGCTTTCCATGCAATAACCAGCATAAGTTCTTTAAGTTCCTGTGAGTTTTATTTATTTCTAAGTTGCTTTAAGTCATTTTATAAGTTTCTTTTAAGACAGAGAGCTATAACCTTTTAGTAATTCCATGAATTTGTATTCTACACGTCCTTGCAAGTGATAAATGTGGATAACGAAGTTTTCCTGTTCCAACTATTAAATACTGCTTCTTGTGTTCAGTTTTCCAAACTACATGGGATTATATAGAATAAGTAGGACTGATCGTTTTCACAATTAGTGCTCTCTCCTACTCTAAATTATTTTTATTTACAAACATAATGAAAAACGTCGACTTGGAATCATTTAATCGCAATCTGCCATTAATTTCAAGCTATTTCACTCCTATGGCTTAAAAAAATAACAATGTCTACATTGGAAGGACAAACAAGGAAATTAATAAAGCGTTAAAATTAGTAGAAAGAGTTATTTTAGATGAGGCGATTACCACTTTGTAGAAATCTAATAACATTTTATGGGGAACCTTCGGTTTTGCAACAATAGGTGGTCAAACACATAAATGAAAGACACAACAAAGGAAATGAAACATCGACAGTGCCAAAAGCCGCTTACACTGAAAAGGATTTTAAAGAAACGTTTTATAACAACTGAGAAATTAAGATAAGATAGATGTACGTTTTTATGAACTTTTTCAGGAAACGGGTTAGGATGTTAATAACACTTGACGATAAAACACTGGCGGGTGGCGGAAAGTTACACAAAACAGGTTTTTAATAATAAGAAAGTAGTTAATAACATATCTGATTTGTGCGAGGTGGGGTTTGATCCATTAGTTAGCAATAGTTCACACACACCACCCACTGCGATCACTGCAAATTCTATATATGGTAAAAGGCTACCTGAAAAGTAAATTTAATGATGCAGAGTTCGTTCGTAATTAAGATGAAATAGCCGTTCCATTGAACGAAATCGAGCTTTGTTTATGACAAGGACAATTAAGGCATCAACCATCGGCAATTACAGAGTAGTAGCAAGTTTTAGTGTCATTTTATGTTTACTCCAATGTTACTTGAATAAACTAAAACTAAATCGGCTCAAACATTGTTGATTTTTAATTAAGCCGACAAACTTGTCAGTTGGCACGTGAGATAACGTGTACACACAGTAAACATGGTGCTTTTCTAATTAAAACCGCAAAATGTATTGCACCCTTGTTTGGCTAGCAAAAGAGTATGAAAAAGTCCGAGAGTTACAAGCTTAATTTTCTTAGAAAAGTAAATTTCGTTTCACATAAGGTAATAAAAAAGTTTTCACAATTTATATTTTATGCAATCATATGACCAACACCCCTTGATGTAGCCTTGCTTAGACAGCGGAAATATTAAATTGTCAATTTGAAACAACAAACTTTGTTATGCACAGAGAATTCTAGACTTCTTAAAAAAGCCTTTTCATTCCTCCTTGTTAACAACTGAGAAAAAAAAAAAAAATACACCAAGAGTACATCAGCAATAGGAATCATTTACAGGGAGCTTCTTGTCTTTGGTTCATCGACGAACAAAACAATACGAGCCTGTGTGTAATTGGTACAATACAAGATGCATTTAGCACAGTATAAACATCTATACTTTATATAATGTATCCGATATTATTAGTAGAAATTTACTGAGGTCTGTTGCAAAATTCTTGAAATCTATTGGCCTTACTGCCGTGGGGTGTTCATTGCTGATGCTCGTTAACGTCCGAAATTGGAAAAGTGAAAAGTGTCTTCATTTGCGTGAGACTTAACGAAGACAAATTTATTACTCGCTCTCCAATAGTCTCATTGAGTCAATTTATCAATATAAGTTTCCTAGTTAAGAGAGTCTCTTGGATAAATTCCTGTCGCTTACAGTGACACTAACTGCAGTGCTACGAAAAATTACAGTCACTTTTAATACAATGAATTAGGCCCACGGATCATTTTAAAAGAACAATTGTTTTTCTTCAACTGATATTTTGACAGAATTTGTTGAAAAGAAAATTTATTGCCTTCTTAACTGACTGTTAATATTAATTTCTGTTCCACGTTCCGCGTTTCTTTCGTACATTGAATTCCTTTTTCGACAATATCGAAAAATGGATTTCAAAAATATCGGCCTAGGAACTTTTCACCATCACAAACCGTGATTGAAAGATGGAACTAACCCACACGTTAGGGTTGTAAGGAATCAGTTGTAAGTCCAACGATTTCTCATGAAGAAACTGCGTTGCCTCTTAAAAAATTTGTAAGATAAATTCTTGGCTCCGGAGGCGTATTCAAGGGCAGGGTCACTGTTGAGACTGCAGCGAGATGTTATCTAACCTCGTGTACCTTAAGAACAGTGAAAAGATCATTGATCGAGGCAAATCAGTAAGAAAAAAAGATTGTTATGGCTAAAAAAAGAGCTTGAATTTAGAACGAGCATCTGCACCATGAAGCAACTAATAGGATACAACCAACTAAACTAAAATAAACTGTTGTGGAATCTTTTAGTTCAAAGCAGCTCATATGTTGTCGTCGGGTAGCTACTGTATATTGTGCTGACAAGCACTTCAATATGAATATTACAGCTACATTCAAGTAAAGCTCAAATACCAGAAGGAAAAAAAAAAAGTAAAGCTCTTAATTTAACAAGGGAATTCATATGCTATTTTATTCGCAGCTGACACTTTATTCGCTCTCAGTAATACACCGACAACCGCACGTCGGCAACAAGTCATGGCAACACCGAAATTTTTAAAAAAGACAAAGTTACATCGTTAAGGAGATCTCAACAATTTTTCACTGATTTGACGACAAAACTCCGAGCCAGCGTTTGCAGGTTCAAGTAAGCACTGAATTATTTTCTGCCTTTGAAAACTGGTATTATGACGAAGGAAATAATGAGCTGTAAAAATGCACCCTACAGTGAAAAAACCAAAAACATTGTTGTTAAAGGTGGCGGCAAATTCTAGTAAAAATAGAACGGTCAATATTTCTAGTTGAATCAATGGCTGTTTCAACGTGTTGTATACACGTAGTGCTAAGTTATTCTGAGCTATATTTTTAACTGCATCAAAGAGGCCCTAAATCTAGTCTTTGAAGTATATCGATTGCTTTTATTGTTCACCAAAATGGAAATGAACGAGCGCGAATTGAATTCAATTGTCTCAGGACAATTCAAGATATTGTTTTGATCCATCCTTTCAAGTTTGGAACCGATGGCAATTGACGTTTTAGACTTTGAGGCTGCCCTAAACTGTTTACAGAAGGCGCCGTTCAATTTGAACTTCGACCAAACCTTCAAAAGATTGTTGTTTATTGTTCACTGGATTTTCGATCGAAAACAGGAAGCAGGTAGTTATCTGGTAAGGTAAACTCCTTGTGCTTTCTTTGCAATCATTTGTACTTTCTTTCGCTCCATTACAGTGTTGGGTCTCTGATATGAACCATCTTCACTATTTTTCGCCTAATATACTTTTTATTTGCACACTTCCCCTTACCAAGTTTAACAGTTGTACTAAGAAGTAAAGTGAGTAATAATAAAACAGATTCAGATATTTATAACGCTTCGATCCCATATAACATGGATGAAAATCGAGAAGAAGACGCTGCTATACAACAAAGCGAGTAGCCATTTAAACTCAAAGTGAACGAGCCGGTCTATCAATGTGTCTCGGTTACAATAATCAAGGGTAATACTAGGGTGTAAATAAAAACAATGTAAGGCTTTCAAATAGACGTTTTCAGTTCTCCTACCATGAATAACTGACACGGCTTCATTGATCACAAGCGAAGTCAACACTCTAAGTGGTTTGACTACTTTGGCCGCTGAGGCTTTGGACAATGCTTCAGAATGCAAGCTAGTAAAACAGTTCAGTTGAACAAATAAAACTGTATCGTGCTGTTAGCGTGGTGTACACTGATCCCATGTTAAGCTAAACTACACAAGCAAGTGTCAACTTTGTTTAAAAAGCGTTAGCGATTTCAATGTGAGCCACGTGTGAATCCGGACTATGCAAGTTCGAAATTTGCAATTTGGCGACACCTGAATGGCAGGCTAGTCGTGCGAAGCAGATATCTCTCCGCGACACGGACTGACAATTCACGACGTGAAACAAAACTGGATAACTAGGTGCCAAGTAGGTTGGTTTATGGATATATATTCTAACGGTGCAGTCACCAGCCGTGAAATTCTTGTACAAGCTGTGAAAAGGTGGAGTTCGCACAAACACCACGCTGGGACGTCGCTAGACGCCCCGTGGAGTTTCACACACGAAAACGGCGTGCACCACAAAACGTCTCGTTGTTAATTCATGAAACCCTATTCACTGAATGACATTTGAAGAATTTGATTTCAAACAGGTATAAAATTGCCTAGCAGATGAACAAAGCCTTGGTTTATGAAAAGCTCTTTGCAGAGTCACCGTCGTCTGTGTCAATCACGGTGATACGATGCAGGAAAGAATGTACTAGTTACGTTTTTTACATGTAGATCGGTCGCGAGGGATGTTGTCTTAAGTGGCTTTGAAGAGCTGGTCGAGAAACCGTTAACATCAGCTTTACTTGGAAACTTGAGAGATTTCCAATTCAAATCGTTGCTTTTTCTTTTTGGAAAAAAAATATCTTAACCTTTTGTGCTCCTAAAAGTAAGTCATAAAGAGTGTGCGAAACAAGTTGAACGGCTCGTTTCAACACAAGGTGTACTCTTTCACATTGCAGGTTGCATGTTTTGTTTCGCTTTTACATAAATTTGTTACGCTGTGAGATAAATAAAGTGCGAAAAAAACACCCACAAAGTGAATTCGGCTTTGTCAGTGATCTCTTTTTGTCGGCTGATACGCCAAGATTTCGGCGCTTTGAAAAACGTTCGCCAAGTGGTTACATACGCACGGGTTGACAAATACCGGATGACACTGGGCAAACATTAATTAGAGAACTGGTGCGAAATGGCAATACACAATGACAAATTCAAAAAAGGAAGTAATTTAGAAAGTAAACTAGAAATCAAAAAGCTAATTCGCTCCTGTGAGTTTGAGACAAGCCGGGCAAGCGCCTTCTGAGCTATTTTGGCGTCAGTGTAAAAGACATGCAAATGAGAGCCAATGGCCGCTGGGTGTTATGAAGTAAGTAAAATGTCTGAATGAGTGGTTAGCAAAAAGCAATCAATTTACCCGAGGCTTGATATGTCATAAGGAAGTGTTACATTTAGTTCATTGAGCTGCGAGCTTTCAAATAGCACATCTCAGGTTAGAAAAGTCTTCACCTAGGCGAGCAATTTGTTTATTCCATTGTGAAAAGTTAAATGGCGTATAATTTTAAGACCTCGTGTGAAAAACATGTCTTCACTCCGGCGCTAAAAGTCTGTGTTAACAGTCAAGGTCTTGCAAAACCAAGGATATTACAGACTTGTAAATAAAATCTTATTAATAACTTGACAAATTTTTCTGATTGTGTTGAAAGCTAAGAAAGAAATTAACCAGAGCGACGCCGATGCCGCTGGGCGCAATCTCAATGGGTGAAATTGACCAAGCCCTGCTTAAAAATTACGCCACAGAGCGAGTGAAAAAAGTTCTAGCTTAGACTCACTCGCTTCTTTAAGCAGCTGCAGAAAGAAAGGAGTTTCATTTCAGTGAACAAACCTCTTGAGAACAAGGCATAATCAAGTTAAACTGGTTACAACGCGTGTTAGCATCATGGCGTTTCTTTTCCCGTTACAGTTTTGAATGACATTCTTCTGTGCTTTAAGGGACAAAGACAAACGTAATTCCGCTTTGGTGACATTTCAAGACATACTCTTCGTCTTTTGAACGTTAGTCAGCCTGTAGCACACTTACATTAAATCTAACCACGCCTTCTTGCAGCCTTAGCCACTTCATTTCTTAAATTAACCAATACAAAACTTTGCGTTTCAGATGTGATGTTTTCAACCTTCGCCTATGAAGCTACTCTCCACAAACAACAACAAAAAGAGCAAATGTGTCGTGCAGTCTTCAATGTACTTTACTCTATCTGAATAAAATCACTTGTTGAAAACTAAAAAGCTCTCTGCTCTTTTTTGTCTCTAATGCTATAAATTACCCTTGTGCCATTTGTCCATGCCATAATGACGAAAAGAATCCCTTGAAGTCGGCTTCTCTGTCCAACCGGAGTTACACATCAATTACTTTGTCCGGACATTGTTAGAAGCACTTCAATAAATCACAGCTTTTAACTATGGGTTTTTTTTTCCAAGAGATTGATCTAGCTAAGAGATACAACACAAATCCTCAAAAAACTTAAGTTAAGCGATTTTTGAAACCAGCTACAGTGGTAGATTTTTACTTCTTTGCAAACAATCTGAATGCCTCTTTTGATAAAATCGGAGAGCAGCTATTGAACAACATGAAGGGAAGCTAAAGGAAATTATCATTAAATGCGGTCGAGACAAATACAAGGGCCGGAGCCAGATTTCTTCAAAATTTAAGCATTACTTCTCAAAAGCACGTCGAAAAGATAATTAGCAGCTCTAGTCTAATTGGCAATAACACCACATTTCTGTAAACAAGCTGTTCAAAGAGACCGCCTAGAAAACTTCTTTAGCAGCATTTAAACCGCCTCACAATAGATGCAAAAACCCGAGCGAACCAGCGCGCGTCATAAGTGCATTTTACTTTTGAGCGCCATTTAGCAAATCAAACGCTGGTATCAAAAAAGCGACCGGATGGCAGGCACTTTCCCCTTCGAGCTATTTTCATATGTATCTAGGACTTCAAAAGCTCCCCGCTCAACTAAGCTATAAACATGCGCCTTAAAAATTCTAAACCCACACGCGTGTATTGAGATAAACTATAAAATGTGTTTATTATTCCTCTTGTCCTTTACGATTTATATACAAGATTCAAGCGAAGCAGGAAATCTTATTTACATAGAATTGTACAATCTTGTTTTCTTGTCGCGAAGGCCGATCCGCATTTTTGAATTTACGTGTGGTCTGCACACGGGTATAAATATGCAAACCCTGCAAATAAAATATTCCTTGCTTTAGATACACTCGGTTATTTAAATTTTGCTACAATGAATTCTTCTCGAGTTTTAATATATATTACTGAGCGAGAGAAATTAAACGGGCTGATTCCAACGATAAATATTTCGCGTGTCCACAGAGTTTTTTGTTCTCAAATGTTGGCCGGCTATTGTCGGCTAAGTTAGTGTTCTACATTAATATAAGTCTCTGCATTTGGAATATCTATTTTGTCATTTTCGTCTTGCTTCGGCGTCAACGTGAGCACGCTGCTCAACTGAGCAAGTCTCTGTCCCTCTTGAACATCGATATTGAGCTCCATGGAAATGTCTTTAGTTTCTGGCTCGTCCTTGACGCTGTCTTCGTCCGTTTTATCAGAGCTTTTCTTGACATTGTTCTGATGCGTTTTTTGGTGTTTTCTAAGGTGATCACTTCGCATGAAGCGTTTGCCGCACTCGGCACATTGAAAACGTTTCTCGCCCGTGTGCGTTCTCAAATGCCGTTGAAGCTCGTCTGAGCGTGTAAAGCTCTTTCCGCAGAACAGCCAGTTACACACAAACGGTCGCTCGCCAGTGTGCCAGCGAAGATGTGCTTTGAGGTGCGATGTCTTTCCGTACACTTTGCCACAACCGGGGATGTGACATATGTGTTGCTTTCGCTTTGCAGTGTTTCCCGTTGTCGCGGCGAGCTGGCAGTTCGGGCATCGGCACCTTCTGCAGCGTCTTGTCCCAGTTACTTGGCTAGACAAAGGTGCAGCACTGTAAGCGCTGGTCAAGTGATAAGCGGCTGCAGCACTGCTGGGGTTTCCGTGATAACTCATAGAGGGGATGTGACTTGAAGGTGCTACGGAACTCAGCGCCAAGCTCTGCGGAACTGCGCTGGAGATAGGGCTTCGTACAACAGTTTTATTCGGCTCTACACTCCACCAGTGAAGTCCTCCGATCTCGTTACACTCGGGTTTGAACGCTGCCGTGCAGCCCAGCGATAGCTGAGCGCTTCTTGCCGATGCTGGGCACGCGTGCACTGCTGCCATGCAAGGAGAAACAGGCCCGCGCGACGGGCTTCCGTGAGAAACAGCGAAGTTTTGACGGACGTGGCTCTTTGGAGGGGCAGACAGGTAGAATTCTTGAAAAGGAGAGAAGTGAGATTCGGCTGGCGGTGTTAATGGCAGCATTCTCTCTCCGGGACAGCTCATAATTTGGCTCACGCTAACTGCGTGTTGGCTCAGCTCGGGAAGAACACCGCCGGCAAACTTCCCGTGACATTCGTAGTCTCGATGGGCTCCAGGCTGGCCGATTCGGCTACATGTAGCGGCTAAAAGCGCCAGTGGAGACGGTTTGCGATATTCCTAGAAACAAGAACACAAATGATAAGCTGCGAGGCCACAGAAAACGCTATACGGATTTTAATAAATAATACGCTCAAATCGCAACTTTTAGCGACTTTTACAAGGCGCTGGAAATCCTTTAAAAGATACCTACATGTGAAAATGGAAAATATTCCGGTCTCGCTAACGCGGCTGTCGCGGCCATCTCGTTCGTTGAGGTTGAATTTTTTGCGTTGGGCACGATTTGAGCTTTGCGACGTTTCAATACGATGTTACGCGTACAGGAGACAAGACTAAATGAAACCTGCGTTCGTTCACACAAAGCATTCAGCTGGTTTGAGAACCGGTGGCGGAGAAACAGACTAAATGTAATTAGACAAAGTGAGCCGACCGCCAATGAGCGGCTAGAGGCGGAGTCTGTTGCTTATACTCTTCTCACTGCCATGTTGTTATCGTAAATAAGGTGCTATTATCGCAGATGATAGAGGAGGAGCGAGAGGGCGGCGAACTAATGAAGACAATCAAAAGAAGGGACATTTTATGATTGGATTTCCATGATCAAAGTCGGCCGCCGACGAGCGCGCATTCCGATTGGCCAGCACTTTATAAACAATCCGCGGGGCGACCCTTGAAAGCAAATCATTTGTTATATTATTGTGTATTTCCGTTATCGGGTTGTATTATTGTCACCACCTCTAAAACTACTGTCATCACTCGCAAAAGAGACCGCCTTTATTTAAATAAGAAAAGATTCAGCAATACACTTGTAAAGGATGCAAACAGCCTATTGTCCGAGTAACAAGCTATAAACAATTAGCATCTCTTACACGAGGTATACTGTGGCTTTTCGCGATAAAATAGTTCGAGGTGTTAACCTTTCATCGTGCCGCGCTCTCCGGCCGATTGTTTACACGGCGAAAAGAAATCTCTGTCATTCTAACGACAGCGCCAGCTCAGCCCTGTCATTTTCGGCCATTATTTCCACGGAAACGCCAGTGAACAAACATTTTGTTGAAGCAAGCATAAATTCGCTTTTAATGTTAGTTTTATGGGGGCAGAATGTTCTAACAAGCCTGCGCGCTGCTAATTAGAAACCCGCCTTCAAAGACCGCCTTAAGGTCCTCCTATGCCGTGCGCCTCTCAATATCTATGCCAATCAAAGTTGCGTCGCGAATGTTCCCTCTCTTTGGAAGGCAAGCAACATGGTTTGTGGTATATTCTGACTCCGAACTAAAATTACACTCAGATATCAGTGCTCTGGCGTTGACAGACTGTTTATGGGCAATTATTGATGCTACTCACCATTCGAGACGGCGGTATCCTTTGAGATGGCGGATCAATTTCGACCAATTTCCTCGGCTAACAATTAACAGGTTATTCGCGCTCTATGCGAGATTGAAGGGTGTCAGCGATTCTTCACCGAGTTCAGGTGCATATTTCACTGCTATTTATTTTATTATGCAGGTTAAAGCTTCTGAAGGCCGTAATTGGGACAAATCACTACCCAAAGAAACCTCGTCTAGAAAACGCCGACTTCGGCTTGCCCGCTTTGAATATTGCACTGGTTGGTATTTTAGGCAAAACAATGGCTGAGCTTACTGGCTACAATGAAATTCTTTTTCCTCGTTAAACGATTTACTTGGCATCTCAAAACACGAAAGCTTTATACACAACTGTCCCGGAACATTTCTGTAAACAAGTGAAAAACGCAAAACCGAGATTTCGCACCAAAATCACATAACACTTTAAGTCGGACTTTCGCGAGCCCTTGATCTTAGCCGATAAGATATCTTGGGCCAATATATTCCTCTCTGAACAATATGATACTCCAACAACGATTATTCATCCACTGCCGACTCTTGGGAAACGCTGAACCGAGGAAAAAACAATAGGTATACATTATAATGTCCCCTGGACGAGGCCAATGCACGAAGGCTCTTGAAAAAGCCCACCGGCGTACAGTACTTTTCGGCGGCTCATCCATGTAAGCTTGGCAGTAGATGAGCTTGTTGAGTCTTATATAAAGTGAGTTGAAATGTTCTCAGTTCCGCTCCTACGGCTTAGCAAGATTAAAAAAGTTTCATCGACGCGGGGTTTGGCGGCTTGTTGCATTCAAACAGGCCACGGGGGTTCGAAGAGAATAAAACAAAACCAAATGATGTAATGTTCGTTGCTTATCATAAACCCAAGGATTATAGAGTGGAGGCGCCATGGAGGAGCCGAAAACGGCGGGAACCCATTTATAATTCACATTGTTTCCACTTAGCAAAACTCATAAATTTCGCCCTGAAGAGAAGCAAAAATATCCGTTCAGACGAACTTTATTGCAAATCTGTCGGTAGGCAATTAGGTATTTCAGCCACAACGCACCACTAATTTGAGACTTCGAACAAAAAATGAAGGCCATTCGTCATGGCCTTGACGCCCGAAAGCTCGCGGAAAAATCGATAATGTTCAATTTTTGTTCTCTTGAAATTTGGTTACAGCTTGATGGGATTTCAGCCTTGTCAACAAAATTTAGAAGCGAGCTGTCAACTTAAAGAGCTTTTAAACAATGCTTATGACCAACAAAAGTCGGCTTACTTCAAAGGCACAACTTTGCATTCAAAGATCTAGCTTTCTTTATAATATATATGCCACTAATTGAATATTTATTTTTCTTGCTCCAAAATTGTCATTCCGTAAAAAGCATCCTGGAAAAACAAAGAAGCATTCTCGTTTACGAGTTTTCCAATTTTTTTTCTTACTGCTGACAAAAAGAAAAAAACAAAGGAAATAACGCCAAACCTGAGAGACGACTCGTTCGTAAAAAAATTTCCTTAAAGTAAACAACCGATGTAATGTTTGCCTCGAAACCGTGAAGGTAGAAATTCAATTTTCGCTTTCTTTCCTTATCATGTTTTTGTATGTGTTAATTCTGTTTATTCTGTTTGCTTAGTACATAGCAAAAATCAACGGCATCACAAAGGAAATAAAGTGGAGTTCAAGGCGTATTTCTTCTCCGCCTCAGCAGGATTGAAACGTTCAGTGCTCCCAGTTATTTAAAAAGATTTCATATTTTCGGTTTTCACTCAGTCAAATCACTACTGGTGGTTTTGCTTGGAAGAGCTGGTTAATAGTCACTACACCCAATAACCGACAAGATATTGAACTATTCTCTTAAATTTAGCCTGAGGCAAATTATCCATTAACGGAATATATTCACACGAATAAAAACACAAGAACCTCGCTCGTTCAAGAGAAGCGCGCGTGAAAGCCGCCAAACGAAATTGTATTTGTGCTAATGTAATCTTGCCGTTATCTTTAAATGTCGCTTTTCACTTTTTCAAGTTTTCCGTCGTGTGGGGTTTTAATCAGTTCCATCAAACTGATTTTCGAAGTCTTTTAACCTGTCTTGGCAGCGAACAACGAGAAGCAAACGTCTCCGGCAAATAAAAAATCAGTGATTCTTCCTACTTAAAATCACACCCTGTGTTAGTTGTCAGAGATAAGGAAACTTTTTAGCTTTCAAGAAAATTCAGTTCTGTATCGGTCTTACTCGGTTTAATAAAACACAAATTCCCAAACCCTAAGTAATTTTTTCCTGTCAGTCTTACTTTTGCACTCTTTAAAACTGAACATGTTCGTTGCTCGATCCCTTACCTTTTTCTTAAAATAAACAGCCCCAAGGCGGGTACATAAAAACTGCGAAAGTCTCAGCAAACGTTAAATTTCTTGTGTAAACTTCCTTGTGTTAAATTCGTATATTCTCTTAAGTTAGAGGAAACTGTGAGAGACCCCTGTGCGGCGGACGGCAGGAGTTAAAAGAATTTTCACTGAAATCTGCCAATCTTTGTCAAGTAATTATACCAGGGACGATATTAAAGCAAGCCATCATCCTACACGGCGTGCATTTGCAATAAAGGCGGTCGCTTTTGAACTTTTATTTTTATGAGTGATAAGGGTAATTCGGCTCGCTTGGCACGCGCTCTGATTCGCGAAGATAAAAGCGCTCCTTGACTTGGCGCTTCAATGTCTAGAGCGAGGCCCAATACTGTGTTTTGCTTGAAAACGAGCCCTATTTCCGAGCAATTATGGCGTTAACGAGTTTTCCGTTTTAAAGAATCCCGTCATATGAGTCCAGTTCCGTCTTTTAAACATACCTAGTCGCTGTGTCTATAGCTTAAGGCTGCGAACGTGAACCGACACATTGGAATAAATTGTGTCCAATTTTATGCCTCCCATATTCTCACTCATTAAAGTGGCACCAAAGGGCCCACTTGAAGTGGTAGCAAAAAAACCTCTGTTGCCAATCGGTCAAGGTTGGCAGCAGAATTAAGAGAATGACTTGATAGGTTCGCTGAGCCATGACCGCATTTGACTCGAGTGGAAGCCATTACACGAGAAACTATAAAGTTGACCGGCGGTGAAACACTTGTTTTCTCACTTTGTGGTGAAATTGAGAGTTACACTGTGTATCTTGCATTTCCGTCGGTATTTTCGATAGGGTCAAAATACAGTTAGCAATAATTATTCTTTTCACCTTACCTACAAAAAGGCCAAGAGGCAAATCTATTCAGTGAAAATGTTTCGGGCAATGTTACCTCCGGTTAAAGATATTGTTGCTTTTCAAGGTTGAATATTTTATTGTACCAGCTCCTTGAAAAAAAAAGGTTTTGAGCGAAGCGATAGATATAGGTGCTTTACAAACTCTAAACCAGTGGAAATTCATACTTAACTTAAATCAGCAGAAAACCTTCACTAATCTGTGAATTCGCGTCCTAGGATTCGCGTTTGATTTCTATGCAACTTGTTTAGCCAAATCACTTTAATCATTGAGTGCTGTTGTGGTTTAGTTATCGCTCTTATAAACACACTTAGGCGATACTGAGCATGGCCGACCGAACTCTGAACGGATTCCTTTCGCCTTTAGGGTAGTTCATGGCTATATCTTTTTTCATATAACATTTAGCAGTATTAAGTTTCAACTGCAATGAAACACAGGAAATAGCAATGATTACGAAGCGATTAAGTTTTCTGATAGCTTCCTGTCACCAACGCTAGAAATTATCAACTGGGTGATAAAACCGCGTATTGCCTGCTGAAGAACAAAATATCCCTTAGGCATGACAAATTTTGACTTAAGGAACAAGTTTTAGAACGATTACTAGACACAGGAAATTAACAACAAGCCCTGTTACAAAACAAAAACCCGCTCACGAGCTAGGCGTGCAACAAATCCCGTATTTGAATAAGTTATTGCTTTTTATCTATTTCATTACAATTGGCTATTGTTTTCAGATCTTGTGTTCACTGTTCTGTGCTTCAAAGGGGGCAAGTGTTTTTTTTTGTTGGACCCTTCTTAATTTTAGTTTTGTTACGGACTCTTTTACGGGAAGATAATTATAAAGATCTCGTACGACCGTGCAATAACCGAATGAAAACCGTTAAAAAACTAATCATATTACCTCAACTTGGGTTACTGACCACGTAATAAGGTTAGAAAATATTATTGTTATGAACATCTTGCAAACACAGTGAGAGTGTATAATGTTTTTATAATCTGCTTCACACGTGAGATTTAAGAATTTCATTTTTTTTTCTTGGCAACTACATGCTATAATCTTGAGAAAATTCGCAACAAACAAGTTGAACCAAACACATATTATACACTAAGCTATTTTTTATAAAGACTAACAAACCAGTAAAGCATGAAAGAAACCCGGTTAACGTTTCCTTCAAGGCCATAAATACGCTGCGAATAAACCAAAAAGTAAAGGGACTCATTTAACGGCTTTGCTAATTAATCTAGTGGCAGTTTTCAGAGTTGTTTGTTAACATGTACCAATTCACACACGCACCGTAAACAAACACACAGGTTGTGTAATATGCCATTGAAAAAACTTAATAAAACTGAGACACGCGACGTGCATCTTAAATATTTTAACGTTTAGATCGTTCTTATAAGGTATTAATAAACAAAATCTCTCACGTGTCATTGCACTTGAAAGATCCACTGACGCTGCCTTGAAGTGACTGCCAACCTTTGACAAGTAAAAGTGCAAATTAAATAAGTTTTGGTTTTTAACTTGAAGTAGTCTTCCCTTTATTAACTTTTTACAACACTATACAAAGGAATGTCTTTTTTGGCCGAGACTAAACGCTACTTGGAGCTGATAATTACCCCGAGTGCAAAGCAAATGTTTTCCGTCCACACTGACGCCGAAAGAATTTGGGGTTGTGTTTGAGGAGAACTCGGTCGGGGAAATCACTTGATTTTCGTGACTACATCGTGGTCGAAGAGCTCCGTTTTAAAAATGCTTGCCGTTCACATGAAAACGAAAATGCGGCGTTTTCAAATTCCTCCGGTTTGAAGAGAGTTTTCGAAAAGTTCCGTTTGCGTGACGGATTAGCCTGGACGGAAGGCCTAACCGTAGAAATAAAGCTGCGTTTTTAGTCGATGACAGTGCTGGTTCGGGTTGATTGGAACAAATTCTGATTCAGACTATACATGCATTTTTCACCTCAATAGCAAATGAAATTTAAAAAGAAGAATACAGTTCTCACTATTCTAATTTCAGTCAAGATCATACTCTATTCACGTTCTAATTCTGCCTGACTTTCTGGCGTCTAAAACGTTCTCTTAAGAAAATGGCTCTTACAGAAAAGAGTGCAAACCACTTGATGAACATCGGGTTTCTCCTTCATACATCAATACAATGTTAAGCAGACAACTACTGAGACATTATTAGCAATCAGGAATTAGGAATTTAGACTGCCTTGATGTACAACTGAATTCTAATGATTATAATAAAGAAAAAAAATCCATGCATTATAATTGTGAATGTTCTCATAACCGCTGGGATTAAGCTTCATTCCAAGCTATGGCGTTTTCGATTCCCGTACAAACACTTTACAAACTGCGCTATGAGGTCAGATGGAGATGGTCAAATGCAAATTTTATTTGTGTATTGTATAGGAATTAAAGACACTAAGAGAAAGCATCAAAAAAAATTCTCTCTGAATTTAAGTCTAAACACCCAGTCGAATGAAAACAGCCAGTCAACTTCGATTGATCTTGCTCAAAGATTGCACAAAGCCCTTGCCTCTTCACAGTTTAACTGTCATGCAATACAAATATACTGTACAAAGGATTACAAAATTTGCCACATTATTCAAAGATCTTCAGTCACTCATTGCAGTGAATCTCATAAGAGATTTGTATGAATATCTTACATGTGTCCTATTTTGTAGTCCTCGTACCTATGCCATGATAAAGTCATTTTTGTGACGTACAAAATTACCTCTCAAGGAGCACAGACCCGGGGCACGGGCTATGAAAGACTGAAATGAACCCCAAATCTTAAAATGCATATTTTCATTGATGGAAATAAAACTTAACTACAATGGTCCAGGCCCCAGTTGTTCTCAAGGTGATAACGCTATCCACTGGATAAATCGCTATCCAATGGATAAGTGTTGACAAAACAAACCGTGCTATCCGCTGGATGGTGATTTATCCAGTGGAAAGAGATCCACCTTTCGAACAACTGGGGCCAGATTAGTTGAAAACTACTACACAAGTGCATCGAAGCGATAAAAAAGAGAGATATAATGGCTGCACAAGAATTAGGTTGTAATATCAAATTGAAAAAGTCTGGTAGAAGTTTCCAAATTTTGTTGTCAAGTCTTCGAAAAGTAAGTTATAGCTCTCCATTCAGCAATTCAATAATATCCTCATCTTGCTATTCTAAGGGAATCGGTAATACATACGAAGCAGTTTAGTGATAATTTTAGCTCTGCTTTGACCAAATATTCAGAAGAATCACCATGAAATAACAGTTTTCCAACGTAGAAAGCATCACTAGCAATAATGAGTAAAATTTAACGATTCAAGCGTCACAAACTATGTTTTTTACTGTCAAAATGGATCGAATGAAGGTTGACAGTTAATCTACAGTCTGAGTTGATAATGAGCTCATTCATTAGCTTTAGAAAATTCCATTGAATACTTTTCGACCTTTGAGAAATGAAGTCGACAAAATTCGACAAAAAAAAAAAATCATTCTCTACTATTTACAAAAAAGGTATTATTTACACTTTTTTATTCTTTTTCCCTTGCAAACGCCAATGGAATAACCTGGCTTATTCTCAAACTTATACTAGTTGTAAAAATCGCCCTCAAGATTGAACATTCCTAAACTTGCAACCCTATATCTATAACATGATAATTGAATATTGCACCGGCTTATACCAAAGTATAACCTTGGCCTACACACTCGCAATAGCAATCAACATTTTGATTAGAATAAAAGAAAATTAACCAGAGGATATTGTCTCTCCATGTCTTAATGTACGTCAAGTAGAATCATTAGACTGCAATTGGTTATCAATATTTCAAGTACTTCGAGGTCGGCGCGAAAGGTAATTAAAACACTTACTTAGAAATGACAACACAAGATCAAGAGGAGCAGAGTGTTAAATGGCATCAACGAACGAAAGAAACAAGTCCGTTCTTAGTTCCACTCCGCGATAGAAATGAGTCAAACAAACGTGGTTCTAACTTTTAAATCTGTGGATGAAGCCCTAGTGTGTGACCATTCAAATGAAAGCTATTGAGCAGTACTCTCATGTGGTACTGTTTATTATGCTGTACAAGGTGGTTCTAACTTTTAAGTCTGTGGATGAAACACTAGTGTGTGACCACTCAAATGAAAGCTATTAAGCAGAACTATCATTTGGGGTCTTAAGAAGACACAATTACCAGGCAGATTTTCCCAGGCAGAAAAAAGTCCCAGGCTTATCCAGAATTTTCTCCATATATGATCAATCCATGACGTAGTTTTCAGCCGTTAGCCAATCAAAATCCAGATCCCTGTATGAAGACTACGGCTCTGCTGACATATGACTGGTGTTAACTTAACACAAGGGATTGAGAGGAAGTTCAAAATGATCACATAAAACGTATTATTTTAAGGTCCAAAAGACAAGAAATTTTATATCGAGTTAAAACTACAAAAAAAGTAGTGAAAAGTAATAAAAAATACAACACTGCTAATCAATTAGCACTGAACTTTTCACTTTTCTTTCCTGGTCAATGTTTCTCTAACGTGTAAACCTGTGGGAAAATATGTATACATACATAATTCGTGTGTGCGTGTGTGACCATTTAAATGAAAGTTGTCGAACATTGCTTTCATACTGTTTATCGTGTTGTACAAGGTCCTTCAAAATTTAAGAGACCATAGTGTGACAATTCAAATGAAAGCTACTCAGCAGTACTTCCTTGTGGTACTGCTTATTATGTCCATGGTGGTTCTAACTTTTAAGTCTATGGATGAAACCCAAGTGTGTGACCATTCAAATGAAAGCTACTGAGCAGTACTTTCATGTGGTACTGTTTATTATGCTGTACAAAGTGGTTCTAACTTTTAAGTCTGTGGATAAAATGTGAGTGTGAAGCCATGCAAACGTAATCTGTTAAGGAGTACTTCCTTGTGGTACTGTTTATTATGTTGTACAAGGTGGTTCTTACTTTTAAGTCTGTTAAAAAAAAAACTTTTAAGTCTGTTGATGAAACCCTGGTGTCTGACCATTCAAATGAAAGCTACTGAGCAAAGCTTTCATGTAGCGCTGTTTATTATGCTATACAAGGTTTTGTTTTGTCTTTGGTTGAAACCCTAGTGTGCGACCATTCAAATCAAAGCTGTTGAAGAGCAATTCCATGCGGTGATGTTTGCTTCAATATTTTGTAAAACTGCAATCTACAGTTAAACTACGAGTTCGCTTCATCGTTGCCACTGCAGTGTCTATTGGATTACGGGAGGACAAGTCCAATTCTAACAAAAATTAGGAGGTTACAGCGAGATGCAAACAGCTTACTCAAGGACCTGACATTGAGTCAACGACCATAACACGCTTGCTCGCACTGCTTTGAAAAATGAAAAACGCAAAATCACTTTCCATCTACAGTTTTCAAGGCAGAGCTTTACCCTAACTATACCAGAGGTAAATGGCGGGAACTATGAGTTATCTGATTCAACATGTATGAAGGTTTTTTTTAAATGTTTCACTCTTATTACAACTGAAAACACGCCGGACCTTGGTGTCACTTCAAAACATGTCACTGTCCGCACTGTCCAAACTTACTTCGCTGTTTGAATCCGTAACCTTCTCAATTCCCTGAGTCACCTCGCCAAACACCCCGCTAACCCAAGGAACAGATGGCAAGCAAGCTGCTTGAAACCAGCACGCCAACAGTTTGAGAATCTCTCAGTCGATGCTTTAGTTGTGGGACTACAACCCTGTCGGTGTTCCATGCCGCAACAGCTGTGTGCCAGCGCGGCTCCACAGCGGGTGAAACAAACAACGAGCCGCGTTTAATAAGCGCCACGCCAAACAATAAACCAAATGATTTTGTTCTTGACATAGCAGAGGGCCGTGATAAGCTCCACGCAGCGAGAGGAGCAAGAAGCATATGGCGCCCAGGAGCTGGTAGTTGATCTCAACAAAAACAAGCACGTTGCATGGTTCGTGGAGGGTATATATTCTCCTTACTATAACAGCCGTTCAATAAGAAGTCGAGGCTGGGAAAGAGCAAGGGAACACTGCAAAGAATATCCTAAGAACACAGCCATGGCTGAAATTTGGGTTGTAACATAAGTCTTTTTTTTTCTCTCGGTTGCTGAATAGATATGATGGCAAAAAGGCTTACAGAGTGAAAGAACTTTTGTTCAAGTCCAGTTTGGAAAGAAAGGCTGTATGACTACAACTGCTTGCAGAGAAGTGAAGCCTTTACTGTTATAACACCTTGTTTGAACCTTGAAAAAAATAGTCACTCTTGAAGGCTTGACGAATTTAACACTCACGGGCTCGGCCGGCTCCCAAACCCTTGATATGTCCTTGAAGTCTCAAAGTGACCAGTGGCTAAGTTCTCTTTACGGTATGAATGGGTTGTTAGGCAGACAGATAGAGAGATGGAGAGAACAAAGTAAATCCAAAGTAAATTGGACCATTTCTTGATGTAGGAACAATTTCTCAACACTTTCATAGAGAAAATGAGTAGAAATGGGAAAAGAAAATATAAACCTTGACAAAGGTTTAAGGAGTAGTTTACTGAAGCGATTGTAAAACAGGTCGTAAAACCTTCAGAGAACATTGAATAAAATGTGTTCTACGAGGGCAGATTCCAAACAAGCAAAAAAAGAGGGGGGAGCTGATAACTCAGTGAGGTCAAGTTGCTAACAAGGAAATACTGTACAGCTAATTAAGATGAACGCTTGGCGGCAGATAACCAGCCATTTCTTTTACTTGCTTTGCAGTGTTTTAGCAAGCTGGTAACTGCCTGTGACCACGTCGACCGAATCGGCATGCGGGCCGACTGCACTGTAAATAATAATTAGTTATAAACACGGGGGGTATTTGAGTCTCTGTGGGTGGTACGACCCGAGGAGGTCGAGTTGGAATTCTTAGAAACTAGAGTTCTCAAAAGGAGAGTGTCTCATAAAAACGAGAGATCATTGTGTTTCGGGTTTAGTAGTTACGCCTTCAAAAACACCTTTGGCTTCACTTCCGCAATACTTAAATCTCACCAACATCAAAGATTTTTAAACAAGTTTAACGACCTTAGACGCGGATTTAACTTTGAATGCAACGAATTTCCATCAGGAAAGAGTCGGCTTTTTGCTAGAATCAGCGGTGGTTCCGTAAAAAACCAAGCAGACAATCTAATTGGGCTACGCCAATCGTATAATTTATTCCAGGATTCAAGATTATTCGATCTAAAGAGGTAATACAAAATTCCATTGAGAAACCAAACAGACGATCGGAATATAAACGCAAACCTAAGTTACATTGTTTTAAGCCTGAGTTACAGTACTAAACTTACTTCTTTGACGATGTCCAATCAGATTGTTTTGCGGTTTGTCCAGGTCAGGCAACAGATAAACAGATTTGAAAATAGCAGAAAACGGGTCAGCGAAACAGGTCAGCAACGAAGGCGTTCACAGTGAAAATATCTGCGACAAAAAACTAACTTATCCAAGCTCAAAGGTCAATTGACCGTATCGGTTACGCGGCTAAATGTCAATCAAAAGATATTTAGGAAATCAAACGTCAATCAAATGCTAATTGTTCATATATTAACGGAACAAGCGGTCCCAACTTAAAAAAAGAACTGGTTAAGCATAAAGGCTATAGGTGAAGTAGTGGGTATATGAAAAGTTCTCATAAAATGATTGTAGCTACCCGTCACCGCCATAATTAAAAACAGTGGAGGCAACATCAATCAAACAAGAAAACAAAATAAACAGGCTCATGGCACGACATTCTCGCTAGAGTTCCAATAGCAGGCTTCCTCCATTCAAAAGGAACATTGTTTTCGTGTATAAAGACTCCATTCCACGATTGTTAAATGGACAACTCCTCACAAAAGGCAAGTGACCAAGCTTAGCAAAGATATTAAACTATTTTAAGGATAAACGTGTAGACAAGGCTGAATAAACAAAAGGAGATTGTTATGTTCCCAAATAAGGGTGGTATCTGACTTCCATCGCTGTGTTTTTGGGCGTCGCAGATCAGAATAGATTTTCAGAGGGCAGATTTTACACAAGTGTTAATGACATATATCTTTCCGAGATAAAGACCTTGCTGTTATGTGCAAAGAATCCATGCACCTTAAACATAAACGGGAAATACCCAGTAAACAAGCAGCCACGAAACACAGAAAAAAACACAGTGCTTTTCAAGAAGTAGTAGTGCAGTGATCGCACCAGATTTAACTTAAAGACGATTAAGCTTTAAGGAGGTCTGGCAATTCTGGGACGATGTTAAGTAGCCGAGTACAAGCAACTGCTTATGGCAAATTAAGGTTGACAGAGTTCTACCAATTGTTGAATTAATGTTAATGAAAAAAGAACTCACATGTTTAGCTATCGACTTTGGTTATCTATTTTTCCATTATACATTTCTTCGTCTTGTATTCAAGCTTGCCTTGACATGAACTGAGAATTTCGTTAATAGCAGGCAAAAAAAAAAAAAAAAAGTTTTTAAAAATAGCAACCAACTTTGTACATCTGTATCACCTTGGTGAACTTTTTTGTCTTCTTTAAATCAAATGCTTATGAAAGATTACCCACCTATTGGCAGTTTGGTAAAATTAACTTCACAACGAAACAACCTTAAAATTACTGAAATGTTGAGTTGGAGACTAGATTAACGAGGGCTTCTCAACTGCGAAAAATCAAAAAGAAATTAAACCTCTTCAACATACAATTGAGTTTAAAAGTTTGAAGTGGACTCTTAAAGAATAAGTCTTGAATTCTTTTTTTGTTGTTGTTGTTTCTTTGCAATGGAATTTTGTTCCTCGAAGTATCTAAGTGGGAAGTACAAACAGTGCGAAAACGTCAGTAAATGGTTGGTAAATTTAAAGGGTAATCTTGCCTCTGTTGTGTGATATTTGGTAACATTAGTTTACAAAAATTAAATTAAAAATTAACTCCATACAGCTGTTCGCCCGCCTTTAAGGTTGGCATTTCGAAACTTAATTAAGCTACCTTCGGAAAGGACATCGGAGACTTTTAAAATCAGTTTGTTTCTGTTACTGAAAACTGTAGGAAATAGACCCGTAGAAGGCAAAGTAAGCATGGCAATGTTTTCAGTTCCGTATCCGAATTTCAAATCACGTTAACAAATTCTTCTTCATATCATTCTCTGGGCGCAATGAGATTCTCTTCGAGGGAGACAAAATGTTCAGAAGAATACAGGATTTTATCACTCAGTAGGAAATACTCAGCCTTACCTCATAACTTCCAAATCTCCAAGGTGAGCCTTGAAATGTAGACATCGTAGGAACGCTGAACATGACTACAACTTGAAATGACGATCAATGTGAATCAGTTCTATAGATCTCTCTCTCTCAGACGTAAATTGGCTTAGCGATATCCCGGGGGGTAACTTGCCGTCTTACGCAACTTTTGATACGATCTGTTAGTGAGATATTTCACCCGCAGACTCAGAGACGAACAGACCACACTAAAACGGCTTGAACTTGGACGATGAATAAAAGCCGGCGACTGTTGTACCCACGAAATGACAGCTATTAAACACAATGATCAATAGTTTACAGTAAAACTTCTTTTCAGAGGGCGGAGTCGACTTAAGTCACAGCGGGTGATTCTATAAACCACACGATTGGTCCAACACTTGACTGCAACTTGACCCTGTTAGAGTCCAAAGTTTGATATCTTAATTCTCCTAACTGGCCTCCATATAATGCTTGTAATGCCAATGCTGAGAATTTGGTTTTACATTAAAGCATTATCAGCTAAAAGACGATTTTCGTTATTCTCAACACCTATTCGCTTGATTATATATTGAGAATGTAATGAGAAATTAGGTTCTGGTCACTCCTGTTAAACAACTGATGTTGACCAGAGAAAGCCAAACGTCGCTGTAAATAGTTCAAAGTGCTCTCAAGCAAAACGAGTTCTTGGCAGAAAAAAATGTAATGTTGTTTGTTCTCTGACTGATGTGCGTTCCCACACACAAAGAAAACTGATTTCAGAAACCAAAGTTGGAATAGTCAAGCGGCAAGCCGTTAGTTAAAATTTGCAGCTTGCAGTTCAATCCTCAAGAACTTGTGAGAGTGAGAAATGAAGAACCGTAATATCTCCAGTTGGGTTTTGTCGTGTTGTTTGAGATGAAATGGCAAATCCCGTTATGATATTTCTTACTACAAGTTATAAAGGTGTCAAAAGCTTTATATTGATTTCAAGTTGTCAGCAGCAAGCTTTGTAGGAGACTTAATTGAATTGAGAAATACGTCGGGAAAATGGAGAAGGTAAATTTGTGAGATTTGACCCAAACGTTTCGGAAACAGCCGCTTGCGAATTATTTTTACAAACGTTTCTACGTTGATAGGTAAATTTGTTACTGAAAGAGGAGCAAGGTCTGTCTGTTTCAAGAAGCGCTATCTAGTTGATTTTCACAAATTAAAACTCATTTACCGCAAGTTTAATTTCGTTATCTCAATAACCAAAAGGGAAGTAAAGCTTCATAAACTGGCCGAAATTGTAAGAAGTGTACCAATAAATAGCGAAAGTTGAGGACTCCGGTATTCCATTCTCTCGTTTAGTTTTCAATTCAACACGATAACATTTATTATAAACAAACAAGTACACCTCGGGGCAGAAATGTTTGACCACAATGCCACGACAAAAAAACGCCCGAAAACCACCAAACAAAGGTGTAAAAGAGTCTGATGTTTTGCTCATAAGGAAATAGATTCTGGCGCCTAGGCGGGGCGAACCCCGTGGAGCCATCTACAACCGCTTAAGACAAGGCCACAATAAGCGCCCAATGGCCGCGTTTCAAAAGCGGTACGTTGAAGAAACGCCAAAGATATCAGGAAGAACTTTTCCGTCTCGTCGTCGCCTGTTCCACAGCGTGCAAGCAGTAAGAACAGAGAAGAATTGGCGATAGAATCAATGTTGAGATTATTTTCTATTTGATAAGATCAACATTGCGATGCAACCATTAACACAGCTGAGAGGTGAACTCCGCGACGGACAAGCGAACGAGTGGAAAAAGCGTAGCAAAAAATCTGTCGGCTGCTTTCGGTGAACAACACTTTTTAGGTCCACGAACAACATTGAAATTCTCCTACCTGTTCTTCATACATTTTCTGTAACTCTCCGTCAGAGGATTTCGTTTTTCATCTAGACTTTTCCTCCGTGACGAGGGCTTTTATTGCTAAGACCGCTCTACCTACGTTTGTTACAAAGAGGCTAGAGATTTCATTAAAAAGCATCACTTTGGCGGCAAATCTTTTTTTTTGTTTCGCAACAACAGCGTCGGGATATCTCAAAGAACAACGGATACGTTTATTCCCCTAATGTAGCGTTGTAACTGTTATGAAAACTTACTTGTGTAAATAGACTTAATTAACGGGTTCACATTACCTATTTATGAGCAGTTTGAAAAAGGAAACTACTTGTACTAGAGATATCTTGTTTTGTCCTTTGTCGATATCTTATTACACTTTTGTATTCCTTTTAGAAACGTACCCTTAATCTTACGGTGGATAAGAGCATACGTAACATTTTCGCCGGAACATTCTAAGTCTTGTAAAGTTTAATACTTTCCACAGAAAAATTAAAGCGCACTAATTCAAACTAAGGAAAAAATCTCAAATTTTCGTTTAAAGAATATTGAAAAACATAAACAGTACCATATAAAAGAATTACTCAACAACGTTTATATAAATAGTGATTGGTCACGTACAAGGGTTTAATCAGAAGCATTTAACCCTGAACGGAGATATGCTTTGGTTTCATATACAGGCTTAAAAGTTAGAATCACCTTGTACATGAAAGTACCGTTCAATAGCTTTCATTTGAATAGTCACGCACTAGGGTTTTATCCGCAGACTTAAATGAACCACTTTTTTTAACAAAGAGAGGGCTATGCAAGGGGATAATCTTCACCGGGATAAAAGGGGAATCGAAAAACGGCTTAATTTCCTAAACAGAGTATCGGCTTTTAACTTCCAATTCCTTTTACCTAGCTATAGCCACTTATCTCCATTTTTGTTTCTATTCCTGTGTACATAAAGGTCTAAATCAACCAGCAAAATAGCTTGTTCTTCTTTACGATCAAGGAAGCAAGCGTCAATTCAAATAGTATTTCAGCATTCTGCAATTTGTATTGCAGTATTTGACGGAGAGAGACAGACAGGTTATTTCTTTTTGTAGAAATGACAAGATTATTTCTAGGCATAAACCTCAAGATTTTAATTTTTAGTGTGCGACAAGAGAAAGATCTCCAGACAGCAAATTTTGAGAGTGCCCTGAACAATCACCAAGTAGTAGTTATTCATTTCCGACATCTAATCTATATGGGTCCGCAATGCGTGCTAAATACAGAAAAGTGACGCCATATGAAAGAACATAGGAGAATAAAGTTAACACCTTATTAATAAAGTAAGCTTATGGATTGAAACAATCTTTCTTTTTGGTTTGTGGAATCTGGCTCTATCTAAAATTGTCAACTCAAGCATTTCAATAACCAAATAAAAAATTCCCTCACATAATGTTGGATCCTCAAAAGTAGCCAGTTGCCGGCAAAAATCATTATCTACTTTGTGATCTTGGCCAGCTACTCAATACGCTGCTGAGCTGTGCATATGAGTCTTTTGAAAAAGATTAGCCATCTACTCCAGTGATAAAGCTGCCTACTTCAAACTTTGTGAATTCTGTACCAGGGGGTTCATTAATGTTCTCAGCAAGAGGGTAACTGGTTCTTATTGGCAGGCAAAACTTTCTGAACTGAACTTCTTTGTAAGAATAACTCTCCCTACATTGTCAAACCAGTCGGGCAAAATCATCTGCGTAGCTGGTCAATTTAAGGAAACCTCTGGTGTATGTTGTAATAATAACTATTACTACCTGTCTCAATTAGCCGTTGCTACTTTGCAGGTAGTATAATAAATTAACACAGGTTCCACATCAGTACCATGAAGGTATTACTACAATGGGCGAATAAATATGAGCCTCACCAAATCATCAGAAGTTTTCCAATAATTTTTTGAGAGGTCAGGTAGGTGACTCTGGCAGACTTTTAATGTGACATTCCTCTCTTAGCAGGAACAATCTCCTCCTCCCTTGCAGCAGAGAGCTAATTGCCCTCAGGTACATCACCTGTCCAGCTGAACAGCTACTCAGTGCAATTTTTCACCTCCAGCACAACTCTGACATTACTGCTTACAACAGCTGTGACAGAATGGAGATGCATAACTGCAGTTTTATGATACAATTTACTAATGTTTCAGTGCTGTACACATTTCTTAAAAGGTTCTTAATCACCTTATAAAGCAGTGGTTGCAACCACTGTATTTAGTACAATAACTTTACAATAATGGAATGATGGAGATTCCTGCCTTATTATCATCAAAAAGAATTTCATACCTTGTATCCATTGATTGGTCATTCCGAGGTTTTAGGTAGCTTGTTTCTTTATGAGTGTGACTTTACTCTGTGACGACAAATTTTACATAAACACAATGACACACTCAGAAAAATGATTGGTCCGTGCTGTTTTTCAAGACACTGATAACTCTTTGCTGCTTAACATTTACACTGTTATAGCCTGTGTCACAGCCCTGGCAGCCCTCCCCTTGGCCAGCCACCCTTCCCGAAAGAAAACATTGGAGAAAGCTTCTGTGTGTTGCTGTTGATAAGGGCAACAGACAGACGCTCTCTCCATTTTTTCTTTCAGGAGGGCAGCTGTAACACATGCTAACATTGTTAGAGATATGCAGTTTTTTTTTTTCAATATGTCCGTCACCCAATAGAGTTCCCACAAGTGTTTTGTTGTAAACTGCCACTTATAATGTGAACAGTTGTCGAAAATTGGCCCTTCAAATAGGAATTTTTATGAGCCTCTCTTATTGCTTTCTGATAGGTGCTGTACCAGGGCAGCCACTTTCTTCAAATTTCATTCAAAGTGTTGGATATGTCTAAAACTCAGCAATAACAGTAAATCATACATCCTGGTTGGGCGCTCCCATATATATAGGAGGGGCTACTCATCAAAAATTTTGAAAAGAACTTCTAAGAGGTACCAAGACACTGTTTTGTGGGCATGGCTTGAAACTTTTTTAACCCCTAAAAGGCACGACAAGCACCCCTGTCCTTTTTAAATGGGAACATGCCCCCCGGGGGTCCTACAGACATATGTGCACTGTCAGTTGCACTGGTTGGTTACTGGGTGGCTTTCGAGTAGGTCTGATCCGCATCGGGTGAATTCCTTATTATTTTGCAAATATATCTGTCATTGTGAATCAATTTTTGGGTACCTTCACCCCTAAAATTGCTACACCCAGATTTTGCAGAAGAACAACAACAAGAACAACAATAAATGACAATAACGAATATGGACTAAGTTGTGCGTTGTACACGGAAAATTAACCCGTAAATCTTGTCTGCAATGCAGGATGCTTTCTTACCGAGTTATAAAATTATGAGCAATAATATATCTCCTTGACTAAAACTGATTGTTACCGCAGCGTCTTTGACACTTTTCCCTAGTGCACGTGCATAAGCATAACTACGATGCGTTTCCTCGGGATGATCTCCGATTCGGCATCACTCGCATCATGGTGCATCAAAGCAATCAGTGAATCCACTCTGGGCAAGAACCCATCGGTTCCTTTGATGCACCATGATCTGAGTTTTGATCTGAGTGATCTTGGATCACTGACCTCCGTAGGAAATCGCAGAAAATCTGCGGAAATATTATCAAAACACACACTACAACGTCTACAACAGCTCTTGCACCTTGCTCTCGATGAATTTGCCCACTGTTCGCGTTGGTAAACAGAATTCGTCCCATTGCTATGTTACATGAATTGTACATTGATACCAGTTGGATAACAACAAGGAAGGAAAAAAAGGGGTTGAAGTTTCACGCGCAAAATTCTCCAAACAGCGAGTCGAAGACAAAACGGGCAGCGATGTTCAACTCACGCGGGCTTCTGCACACGCTCCTCAAGACAACCAATCAAGTGAGGTTCTGGATTTATGGGCGGGAACACTGTCAATCTAATCTCTCAAGAGAAAAATAAAGTGGAACGGGAACGAATGGTACGGAATTTCCTGGAAAAGTTTCCAGAAATTCCGAAAATTTTTCATTTTCAAACCATTCAACCGAAAATTGAAGAAATTCTGGGTGTATAATTGCACGGGGCGGGAATTTCGGGGAAAAAGCGTTTAATTTACCGTAAAAAAATTTGGGTTTTCCTCTTTTCCGTTAATTCTAGAAAATCCCGTTCCATTCGCCTCAGAAAGTGTCCGGCAATTTAGATCGGAATTTTGGTCTTATGGAAAGCGCTCAAAAATTGGTTGATTTTCCGAAATGTGTTTTCCACTTTTCACCAACATAATTTAACCAGACTGTATTTCAAGGGCGTCTGGGGTCCCTCAGTGTTAACAGACCCTAATCTCATAAGAGGTGCTAGTCGCAGTCCATGGGGGCGGGGGGCGAGGGAGGAACACACGCTTGTGTTATAAACAATCCCGTGACGGTAGAGAAAATTTATTTGGGTTAAAGGTGGAAAAGGTTCTAGTAATCTTATTACAGTCACCAAGTTCACCTGTATTTTTCGTTGTTTCTTTATTTTGGCGTCGTAAAAATCTGTCTTTAGTTCGTCACTGACTGGTCTTTAGTTTCCAGGAAGAAGTTCTACTGATTTCACTCTTTCATCAAACTAAGAGTGATTCCTACTTAATTTAAGGCATAAAAAGCTTTTTGAGCTCCTAGAATTGTACAAATTATCGTTTCGAGAAATTTCACGGGACTCTCGCGCGGTAAAACGTGAAAGAATAAATCTTAATTTTCTAAGTTTCTTTACAAACTTCGCCCTCGCTGGCCAAGACTCAGTGTTATCCTCGTTAAAAATCTTAAGACACTTGTTATTTGTCCTCTGATCGATAGAGTACGTAAGCCATTATATCTCCCACCCCTCCCCGACGTCTACGATTTTATAACGAGTGAATGCCTGGAGGGTCCCACTGGAATGGATTAAAGCGCGTTCTCTTGCGTTTGTGGTTTAAAGATAAGAATTCCCCAAGGCTTTGGTGGGGCATTGCAGATATCTTTCTAGCGTACGAAAAGAAAATGGTGATGTTGCTTTAAATTTTCCTGCCAGAAACAGCTGTCAGGGAAATCTTTGGTAAGGACCTTTCAATTAAAGTTAGCCGAGGTCAACAAACCTCGTAAGGTTTCCACTGAGAGTTTAAGAACAGTGACAAAGATGTGTTTCTGGTTTTATAGTTCGAAGTATTGAGTTTTAGTCCTCCTAAATCCATTGATGCGAACTTTCGTAAAATATATCTATTATTTAGCTTTCTTCTTGTCTGTTAAACCAGCGCCGGCATTAAACTTAAAGAAGATTATGTCACCGTCGTTTACAACGTAGTTTTTGCCTTCTTGTTTGTATTTTCCTGCAGCCTGTGAGAGAAAGAAGAGACGGAACAAAAACATTAACGGACCTCAGTCACAGCATTTTGAGTTATTTTGGCCACGTACAACTGAAAATAGTAGTTTACTAAGGTAGAAAAACACCAAAGAGATAATAATAAACAATTCAAGAACAAGGATGGTTAAGGCTGGAGAAGATTAACACGGATTACAAACAACGAACACCGGAGTAACGATAGAAAACAACCTCAGAGCCGGAGATGCTCCAGAGGAAAGAGGCGCTGAGGAGCCTTTCCTATTTGGAAAGAAACTGGGGAAGAGCGAAGCGCATGCCCCCCCCCCCTTCTCTTCCTTGGTCTAACAAAGGGAGACGGGGGTCTCCCGTAGCTCCGTCACTGAAACGTCCGGGGAAAGAGCACCCTAAAGGCTAATCAGAGTCAGCGATTAAATGAGTGTCCAGCATGGATACAGCTTCCACCCATACGGAGAGAAATACAGTTTTAAGAAGAAATCTTTACCTTGACTGCGGCCTCTGAGCCAAGCTCCTTGAAATCATCAAATTTCATCACCTCCGCCATTATGAACCCTTTCTCAAAATCCGTGTGAATTTTGCCAGCCGCTTGAGGCGCTTTCGTTCCTTTCTGTGGAAGACAATCAGAAAGAAAATCAACTAAAAAATTTTGATTTTAGGCTCAAACAGATTCTTGAGAGCAAATCCCATGCTAGCAAAAACTTGTAAAAACGGCATCAAACGTGAACGAGGGTGGACTGGAGAAAATTCATACCCTTAACCCATCATCAACTCTTATTCACTCGAAGTGAGAATTCTCTTGTTTGACGGCTTGAACACCTTCAACTCACGCATACTTCCAACTACATCCGTAGATAATGGTACATTACTTGCAAAAAATACTGGACGTTAAAATTTCGGACGTTTTATTTTGGCCTTTAAATTTTCAGACACTTTATCTCAATTCGGACACATTTTGAACAAAAATTTCGGGCAATTAGACTGGAAATGGAATTCATCTGCATTAAGTTTTCATAAAAGAAACGAACATTTTCCTTTCCACTGATAAAAAGAGCGAGCAAATCCTAATCCGAGTTCTAGCTCTATCGTGTGTACTGGTCTTAAACACATTTGATGGTGGCACCCAAGAAGAAAGTACGTACTTCAAAGTTTTATACTGTACTGTAAATATTTTGGACGCTTAAAAGTTTTAGACGGCTTTATTTTCGGACTCTTTTCTTTTGTCCGAAATTACAATCGTCTCAAATTTTTTAAAGAGACACGATTGGTAATGAAAAGTCCAAACGCTAAACTCTAACCTTTAAACTGATGTAACTCGTTACCATGTGCCCTGCCTTGGCGAGGCACCATTCCCCTCTGAAAAAGTTTTATAGGTATATTATAATATCCAGCATCTTTATAAGTAGAGTGGAAAGCTCATTCTCACCAGAATCGTCCAGGCCTTGACTTCGTCTTTTCCAGCCGTGAAGAAATACTGAAGTTGAAGGGCCTTGAACCCAGTGGTAATGATTTTAGAGAGAGCACTGAAAACGAATAACAACACCAATCAACGCCGGAAATGAGCAGATTTCTCAGTAAAATATGTTTTCAGTTGGCGGTTCAAAAAACACAGGTTACGTGTTTTCCCGCGCTTGGCAAAGGTTACATGTTTTCCCGCGCTTGGCAAGTAAGTAAGTAAAAGCTTTGTTAATGTGTCAATGTATTTAGTTTTCATTACTAATTGGGGACACAACAAAAAAAAATTAAAATTATTTACAAATAAGGAAGAATAATAAAAATGTATATACAATTAAAATATGTAGCATGTATAAATGGCTGCGTGTTTTCCCGCGCTTGGCAAAGGTTACGTGTTTTCCCGCGCTTGGCAAAGGTTGCGTGTTTTCCCGCGCTTGGCAAAGGTTACGTGTTTTCCCGCGCTTGGTAAAGGCTGCGTGTTTTCCCGCGCTTGGAAAAGGTTGCGTGTTTACCCGCGCTTGGCAAAGGTTACGTGTTTGCCCGCGCTTGGTAAAGGGTGCGTGTTTTCCCGCGCTTGGCAAAGGTTGCGTGTTCTCCCGGGCTTGGAAAAGGTTGCATGTTTTCCCGCGCTTGGCAAAGGTTACGTGTTTGCCCGCGCTTGGTAAAGGGTGCGTGTTTTCCCGCGCTTGGCAAAGGTTGCGTGTTTTCCCGCGCTGTGCAAAGGTTGCGTGTTTTCCCGCGCTTGGCAAAGGTTGCATGTTTTCCCGCGCTTGGTAAAGGTAGCATGTTTTCCCGTGCTTTGCAAAGGTTGCAGGTTTTCCCGCGCTTGGCAAAGGTTGCGTGTTTTCCCGCGCTGTGCAAAGGCTGCGTGTTTTGCCGCGCTTGGTAAAGGTTGCATATTTTCCCGCGCTTTGCAAAGGTTGCATGTTTTCCCGCGCTTGGCAAAGGTTGCATGTTTTCCTGCCCTTGGCAAAGGTTACGTGTTTGCCCGCGCTTGGTAAAGGGTGCGTGTTTTCCCGCGCTTGGCAAAGGTTGCGTGTTTTCCCGCGCTGTGCAAAGGTTGCGTGTTTTCCCGCGCTTGGCAAAGGTTGCATGTTTTCCCGCGCTTGGTAAAGGTAGCATGTTTTCCCGCGCTTTGCAAAGGTTGCAGGTTTTCCCGCGCTTGGCAAAGGTTGCGTGTTTTCCCGCGCTGTGCAAAGGCTGCGTGTTTTCCCGCGTTTGGTAAAGGTTGCATGTTTTCCCGCGCTTTGCAAAGGTTGCATGTTTTCCCGCGCTTGGCAAAGGTTGCGTGTTTTCCTGCCCTTGGCAAAGGTTACGTGTTTGCCCGCGCTTGGTAAAGGGCGCGTGTTTTCCCGCGCTTGGCAAAGGTTGCGTGTTTTCCCGCGCTGTGCAAAGGTTGCGTGTTTTCCCGCGCTTGGCAAAGGTTGCATGTTTTCCCGCGCTTGGTAAAGGTAGCATGTTTTCCCGCGCTTTGCAAAGGTTGCAGGTTTTCCCGCGCTTGGCAAAGGTTGCGTGTTTTCCCGCGCTGTGCAAAGGCTGCGTGTTTTCCCGCGCTTGGTAAAGGTTGCATGTTTTCCCGCGCTTGGCAAAGGTTGCATGTTTTCCCGTGCTTGGCAAAGGTTGCGTGTTTTCCTGCCCTTGGCAAAGGTTACGTGTTTGCCCGCGCTTGGTAAAGGGTGCGTGTTTTCCCGCGCTTGGCAAAGGTTGCGTGTTTTCCCGCACTGTGCAAAGGTTGCGTGTTTTCCCGCGCTTGGCAAAGGTTGCATGTTTTCCCGCGCTTGGTAAAGGTAGCATGTTTTCCCGCGCTTTGCAAAGGTTGCAGGTTTTCCCGCGCTTGGCAAAGGTTGCGTGTTTTCCCGCGCTGTGCAAAGGCTGCGTGTTTTCCCGCGCTTGGTAAAGGTTGCATGTTTTCCCGCGCTTTGCAAAGGTTGCGTGTTTTCCCGCGCTTGGCAAAGGTTGCGTGTTTCCTCGCGCTGGGCAAAGGTTGCATGTTTTCCTGCGCTTGACAAAGGTTGCGTGTTTTCCTGCCCTTGGCAAAGGTTACGTGTTTTCCCGCGCTCGGTATAGGTTGCGTGTTTTCCCGCGCTTGGCAAAGGTTGCGCGTTTTCCCGCGCTTGGTAAAGGTTGCATGTTTTGCTGCGCTTGGCAAAGGTTGCATGATTTCCCGCGCTTGGCACAGGTTGGACGTTTTTCTGCTTCGACTACTGATTGCTTCTTACAGTTATTTGCATTTACTCTTATTGGTTAGATATAGCACCTCCTGAACCACGTGGTTTGTGTCAGCGATAAAAGTAATTCACTCGAGAGCTTAGACAATCCAGACATGTTTCTAAACTCCTTCACAAAATAAAATCAATATACCGCAACCGTTCCTTTCCTACCTTTGCATGCCAACTTCTTTGAGGTACTTTTCTCCTTCTTCAGGACCCAAATCTACAAGCTTTGAAAGAGATAATAAAATTTAAATTTGCTGTGTCATTTTCATGTAAAAGAGAACATGACGCTTTAGAAACCAACGTACTGAGGTTCCTTTTCTGAAATTGGAAAGATTGGGAAAATTACACACTGCTATTAATAGTTACCTTAGATTCCAAGGCACCACTGAGAGGAATTATTACAGCCCCGTTATCATTGGTATCTATCCACTCTTTTATCTTTGCCAGCCTGCAAAATAAATTAGTAAAATAACATACAGTATCTAAAATGCATTTTTGCAAGGATTTGTTTTCCTCAGGAACACACTAAAATTTAGGAGTTGGGGGACAGAAAATGCAAATACGCCCCATTGAAGAAAGAGTTAATTGAGCCCTGTTGACGCTAGGTTATTTGTCAAGTGGTTGCTTACGGGAGGTTAAAAACGAAAGAAAATTTCAAACTTATAGTTCTAAAAGCGGTCATGGTCGCTTACGACAGGTGGGCGCTTACAAGAGGGTCCAAATATAGTGATTTGACTATAAAAATTTTGGTATTTTGGAAAACTGGTCGCTGAGGAGATGTGGTCACAACCGGAGGATCGACTGTATTTGCAGGAAAAGGGTGAGTACACTTTCACTACAGCTAAGTTCCACCAGGATTTACTACACTCACAGAGTCACGGGACAAGCCTAGATTGGTCAGACTAGTTGAATACCAAATAGCAATTATTGTTCCTCAACCTATTGAAAGCAAGAAGGATAAACAAAAACTGACCACTTGTTCTTTTTCCTGATGTAGTCCTTTTCAGATAAGTTCACTAAATATATCACAGGTTTTGAGGTGAGCAGTAAATGCTTGTTTAGAACTTCAATCTGAAATCAAGAAAGTAAATGTCGACATGTAAACATACATAAACGATGAACAATACACTACTATTCCACTACTGGACTCTTAAAAACATAATCGTAATGCAATAGTATTATATAAAGCTGCTCAATGCAGGTTATAAGACATGAAGGTACCTATATAACTTTTTTTAAAAAGGGTGTGAAAAGAATTTTACTCCAAACCTCTTTAAGAGGTTTGGAATCAAATTCTTTTCGCAACCTTCTTGAATTCATGATTACCGATGTCTTGTCTATCTGATTGAGAACTATCTATTAATCAACAACAATTAGACTAAGAATCCGAGTTCAGTCAACAAGGCATAGCCAGGCTGATTATCACTCATCAAAAAACGAGCGTGAGTAGTCTAATTGTGTGGTTCCAAAAAATATCCATACTTGCTTCACAGAACAGATTGGAATTTCCTGGGGGTGGGGGGTTCTCTACGACCAACTCAGTTAAAGAATGCATCAAGCTTAATTGGAATTTCCAGAGGTGTAGTGGAGGGTGGGGGTGGGGGGGATTAGAACATGTAAACATACATTCACGATGAACAATACACTATTCCACTAGTGGACTTTTAAAAACATAATTGTGATACAATAGCATTACATAAAGCTGCTCAATGCAGGTTATAAGACATGAAGGTACCTATATAACTTTTTTTAAAAAGGGTGTGAAAAGAATTTTACCCCAAACCTCTTAAAAGAGGTTTGGAATCAAATTCTTTTCGCAACCTTTTTCATGATTACCAACGTCCTGTCTATCTGATTGAGAACTATCTATTAATTAACAACAATCAGACTATGCGTCTGAGTTTAGTCAACAAGGCGTAGCCAGGCTGATTATCACTCACCAAAAAATGAGCGCGAGTAGTCTAATTGTGTGGTTCCAGAGAATATCCATACTTGCCTCACAGAAGGGATTGGAATTTCCTGGGGGAGGGGGGTTCTCTACGACCAAATCATTTAAAGAATGTATCAAACTTAATTGGAATTTCCAGAGGTGTAGTAGGGGGGGGGGGGGGGTTAGAACAAATCTCTTCTGTGAGGGAGGTATGTACATCCTCTGGAACTACACACTGTTCAAGTAGAGTCTCTTAAGGATTGCAGTGGAAAACCTACAATTTTGTAGTTTTTAAGCCTAAAATTGACTTTAATTCTCAGTTTTAAAAGCAGTACATAACAGTGCTTGAAATTAGCGGTCATCCAAGACGACTTAAAAATGGTCTGGACAGCCACTTTTCTGTAAAATTATAGGCCTGGTTGTCCAAGGAAAATAACACCAGACAACCCAGGAAAAATTGAAGTGCTCACCATTTCTGTGAAGTCCAACCGGATAGCAAAATAAGATATACAAAAGATTTAAATCTGGTGTTTTCATTCCTTGATGGATGCTGTAAACCACCATGTTTACAAACCCAGGCCTCCCCAAAATATCATGGCACACAGATAATCATTCTTTTCCAAGGCATTGTAGGAAAGTACTTTGCAAGTTGTCAAATATACATTTACAGGTAAGAAATGATCTTGATTAATTGGGGCTGTCTAGGAGTAGCGAGAAGAGTAGCTAGGGTTGTGAGTTATTATTTAGAGTACTCAAATAGCATATCTTTCCAAAAACAGTGGACTTTGTTTTGTTTGCCATTCCTGCTGGATGTTTGACGGCCAGTCTTTGGTGTAACCTTTAGGCTTTTCATTGAAACCAAAGGCTTTTTGCTGTTGTTACTGTACTTCTCTTACATGTACATGAATAAGCAATTACATTAAAACATAATAAAGTGAGTAGTTACACTAAGGGTATGTGCAACATTCAGGCATGGTGATTTGTGAATTTATCATTTCAGTTAATGCATGACAGTTCAGAGACCTGTGAAAATAGTCACTAAACAGTTTTTGTCTCATCAAAACCTATAACTAAGAAACAAATTATACAATATTTTAAGGGCAACCAAGCAGTCATCAGGGCGACCAGTGCCAGGGGTTAGGTTGTCCTGCATTTGGAATAAGAACAACTTGAATATTTTTTTAATCTCCAGCACTGACATACCAAATATAAAATGATGAGAACACCAATCAGATTTGCAGATTTCTAATAGAACATAGTTGAGTGCCAACTAATAAAAATTAGCCTGTTGTCATGTCAACAGTTGCAAGACTATGTGGCACATCCGTGAAATAAATGAATTTAAGGTCATTCCTCACATTTGCATTGCGCATCCTTACTGCGCATAATTTTTGGCGTCATTAGCACGCGCTCGTGCACGCGCACATTGAAAACATGACGGATTTGCCTTGATATTGAGTTCTGTCACTTGAAAAATGGCTCTAGCTCAACAATGAGCACGGGCACCCCAATTTTTTTTCCAGTCATTGTAATCAACTAATCATAAGCTTTGTGTGAGAAAAGACTGATCTAATTTCTATTGTTGAAAATTGAATAAATAAGAAAAATAGCAGATACACTGCGGTCTTTTCTATTTTACAGTCGGCAACCACATCAAGAAATTTGGTTCAAATTTTTAATCAAGGATTTAGCTTTCTGTCTGAATCAAACTTAAAACGTTTATTTGTGTCCGACACATTGTATTGACTGTAGTTTAATGCGTGTTCTTATGTGTCCGGGCTCACAAAGATGTTACAATTACTGGGAATGTGTTCTTATAATAAGCATTAAATAATGCCAAAATGGGGCATTTTCAATGCCTCACTGCTCCTTAATGAGCATGGGCACCCCCTTTTTTATTTCAAAATTGAAGTTATCATATAACAAATACTGTATTCAGTGGACAAAGTTTGAACAAAAATCTATTGTCAGTCACTTTTATTTCAGAGGAATTACCTTAAACTGTACCTTTTTGTAATTCCAAACTGTCATTTTAACCATAAAGTTAGGTAAAGTCTGCACATGAGCCAGGTGGCCCATCAGACCAGAGAGGCTCTTATTCCGGTTTCTGTAGCATGAAGCAACTAGGAGTATTTCTACTCCCCACTGAATAGGATACTAGCCCATCACAGGGTTACCCCCAGGATTAAGTTCGTGGGTACCCATTTATACACCTGGGTAGAGAAAGGCACTGTGAGAGCAAAGTGTCGTGCCCAAGAACACAACACAATGTCTCCAACCAGGGCTTGAGGGCTTGAACCTGGACTGCTTGATCCGGAGTTGAGCACTCTAACCATGAGGCCACCGTGCCTCCCATGGTTTTAACCATACCCAGACCTTTTTTAAGTTAAAAGTAAACTTACTTCCTTAGCTTCCCATGTTCCAAACCTTACATGCTTCTTCTCTTCTGAGACCCAGTGATAAATTTTTTTCAAGCTTTCCTGCAAAAAGAAATTCAACATTTACTCTTCGTATGAGTGATAAGAGTTTTTTTTTTGTTTTTTTACAATGTTACGGTACTACTAGTTACATCAAAAGTTAATTTGAAACACAGGCACTGCAGCTGAAATGCACAGTTCCAGAAAAGATCCATACTCCCCTAGAGAAAGGATTGGAATTTCCTGGGGGGTGGGGGTTCTCTAAGAGCAAACAATTTAAAATGTATTTTAAGCTCAATTGGAATTTCCAGAGGGGTGGGGGAGGGGTCCCTTGGAGAAAATTTCTTCCATGGGGAGGGTATGGATATTTTCTGAAACTACACAATGTCCCTTACAGTGTTACAAATTTTGTCTACATCACACAATCAACTATGCACTACGGCAGTTATACCCTCAACGGCCCACCACCCCCACCCTGGAGAAAAACCAGATTGTCTTCCATTGCATGTGTAACCAAAATTACATCACTGTGAGAAAATAGATGCCAGTGAGATCTGAGGTGAAAAATTCAACACATTGATGATGAATAATTACAAGGAGCTATTAAATCTCTTTGATTGGTTGTCATGGCTCTGATTTTCCACACTTAAATAAATTAACAACCTTTCAGACATGCCATACACATCTGTGCTGGGCAACACCATCAAATATCTCTCATGGCAACACGATAACTGAATAAAGCTTCTCTGGAAGCATGTGATGGTTGAGACTAGTCATGCCTAAAGTGCTTTTATCAGAGGTGTTGACTTTTGCACAGTTGACAAACTTGTCACAGAACTAAGGCTTGAGAGATCAAAGGACGTTTAAAATGTTCTTGTGTTTGAAATGGCAGAGTCTACTCTATCATGCAAATTGAATATAATTATATTTAAATACTGACATGGAAACTGAAATTTAAGGCAAGAAAGTGAGTTCATAAATCCACTTACATATTCTCCTAATCTCTTTTTGTCACCTCCTCTCACAACTGTTTTGTCCATTGTGTTCTAAAAAACAAATGACATAGTTACCATTTTTACTACAACTGTAAACCCTGGTCAAGTGACACACAATGATAGCTAATTAGTGATAGTCCATGACAGTTCTAGCACATGCTTCCATTTGATGGTAAAATGACCACTTACTATCATGCCATATCATCAACCATAGTCAACTATCATTCACTTTGAACTTGTTCAAATTCCTCATGATCATTAACGATGGTTTATCTCATTTGCCACACACATCATATTGATGATAGTTAGTGGAGAATCAATTATCATGTGCTGTTTGAGCATCATTGGCTTAACATCCCTGTACTATTGTTTCATAAAATGGAAAATTAAATTAAAATAAATGGCAACTCACCACTTTATCCTTAAGGTATTCTTCATCCTGATCAAGAAAAAACCACAAGAATTCAAAATGTTTGGCGATGTTAAGTGAGATAACCTACTAGAAATCTGTTAGAATTTTACTAAAATCCCATGCAGTCCTTGACTTGTTGGCTACCCTTAGGTCTTGACTAACCAATGCTACTTCAGGTTGCCTTTATTTTATGAATGAATTAAATTCTTAAAATAAGACTAGTGTTACTTTAGCTAGATATTACGTAATTTTAAGACTAATAAAGCCCCAATGGGGAGTGGCCAATTAAGTATACATTATATACATTACATTACAACTCTGACCTTTTGCCTTAATTCTTCTGAGATAATTCCCAAGTCTCGCACGGGATCCACTTCACCTTCAACATGTGTTACGTCTTCACCACTAAATGCACCTGAGCAAAAACATAAGGTTCATGAGTACACTTAACTGATGTGAATAACATCGAGACAATGACAATCAATAAAAAGCAGAAAATTCCTACTTACGTATCATATGGAATAAAGCATCACACGCCCATATGTGCGATAAAAAAGCATTTCCCAGACCCTGTGAAATATATTCCTATGATCAGCATGGAAATTATTTAAGTAGAAATTTTTGACTGTGGAAAATTTTGTTTAATCTAAGGCTATAGGGGAATCTTTGTTTACAATATTTACCTCGTTAGCATAAGCAATTCAGTTTCTGATGGAGCTACAAAAACATTACTTCTGAATATTGAAAGGGCACAGCACGATTAACTGTCCCAAGGAATTTAAGCCTGATGTATTGAATGTGCGACATGGGTTTAAAAACTCAAATTTTACAAAGAATGTATGAGCTCATCAGCTCTTTTGCCACACGGAAATTTTGCAGTTTTTGAAAGCCAATTTCTCCTCAGATATTACACCCAAAGAGCCAAACATTTCACCAATTACTAAACTTCACAAGCTCAAATGTTTGTAGTCAATTCGTGCCTAGCGCGATGCCTTCTCTGCGCAAAGGCGTATATTAATGACAAAAAATGTAAACATTGGTGTTAGCAAAGATTCTCCTACAGCTGAAGGATAAGGGACAGTACAGCTGCTTTGCCCCTCCTTCAAACTAGACCATGATAAAATGGAAGCCTGCAAATAAAGGAAACTTTTTAAAACTGACTTTTATTTCACAAAGCATTTTAAAAACACTTGCCAGGGCAGGAAAAAACCGAGGTCCAATTGCTCAGGGTAAGTAAATTTAGCTGTTGGGCAAGTGAAAATAGAAGATCAGTGGCCCGGTGGGCAAGTGAAATAAGCCTCAGTAGTCTTGTGAGACTGAATTAAAAGGTCAGCTTGATTAGTGAAAATTTCTAGCCAGAAGCTATTTCCAAACTTAAGACTGCAGGATTAGTTAACCATTAGGTTGAAAACATGGATTAGTTAGTAATCCATGCATACTTTGTTTGCGTTTGTCCTCTGATTTCCATACTGGCCTCCACGTTGGCAAGAAATATTTAAGTGGGGCAAGTGAAAACTGAAATTTAAGTACTGGCCCAATTCAATCTTTTTTTTCCCCAGCTTGCATTTTACTCTTAATCTCTTTGGGTTACTCCACAAAAGTTTTGACTTTTTTTGTGATACAAATTGTAAATTCTCACCTTGCCTTCATGAGCTCCTTGAACAAGACCAGCAATATCCACTACATGAAGAAAAGCTGGAACTTTGCTGAAAAATCAACACAACCATCTGCATATTAAAGAATGTAAACAAATGAATACACATTTACAAAAACAACTATACCAAACAACACTACCAGCAAAGTTACAAACAACTTACCTTGCTGGCTTGTGAAATTCACAGAGAAAATTCCATCTTTCATCTGGAACAGCCACTCGACGTATATGGGGGGAAAGCAAAGTTATTGGTATAAGAAAATTATTTTGCATATTCAATAAATTTATCTTCAAAAGATGTAAAATGCATTGTTTGTATTCAAGTCATGGGCTTAAAATGATGTATTGACATGTAACTGGATTTACTGTTGGTATTGTGAGTAATGTCGGTATTGTAATGTCAATATTGCAAGTAATGTTACTATTGCAAGGAATGTCAATATTGTAATTAGTGATAGTATTGTAAGTAGAGTTAGTATTGCAAGTAATGTCAATACTGTAAGCACTTTTAGTATTGTAAGTAATGTCAGTATTATAAGTAGTCAAGAGTTAGTATTGTAAGTGATTTTAGTATTGTAAGTGATGTTAGTATTGTAAGTAATGTAAGTATTGTAAGTAGTCAAGAGTTAGTATTGTAAGTAATGTTAGTATTGCAAGTAGGGTTAGTATTGTACGAGATGTAAGTATTGTAAGTGAAGTCAGTGTTGACACTTGGTCGACGCTCGAATTAACATCTCAATTGACACTAGGTCAATAGTAGGTCGATAGTTGGCCAAGTGTCAACCAATTCATATGTATTCATCAACACTCGATGGCATGTCATTGTCCGCAAAAATTAGTTGATTCCTCACTGACTGTTGATTGAAATGTTGATCAAGTGTTGATCGAGCGTCAGCCGAGGTGTCAATCGCGTATCGATCGAGGGTTGACCAAGGGTATTGATTGAGGGTATCGATCAACACTTGACTGCAGATACCTTTAGTACACATGATCCAACAAAACAGGTAAAACGAATTCACCTGGGAGTTGTTAAGTATATTATTTTAAAAAATTGGATGATACTTATTTTCATTGGGATCTGAAATAAAATACAGAAAAAGATAAACAAATTAATTATCACAAAGTAGATAAGTTTGTACATAGGCCTTAACGGCTAACGCACTCAATGATTGGTCTGAAGGAAACAGTTAATTTTGTTTCTTCAGAATCTCAATATTCCCTCAGCTGGAGCAGAGAGAAGTTCTCAGATTCAGGGCATTCTAGAAATGTAACAGTACAGGCCTGGGTTGTTTGAATGGATAATGCTATCCACTGGATAAATCGCTATCCAGTAGATAAGTGTTACAGCTATCCGCTGAATAGCATTATCCACCTTTCGAAAAACCGGGGCCAGGTTGTTTAATTCTGTTTACCATAGCATGAAGCAACTAAAAGTAAACAATATTATTACCCACCCCTCCCCCCCACCCCCCAGCTGGGGGAGCAAGTCCAAGGCCTGGGTGGAAAAAAAAAGAACAAGTAAAGTACAAGAAGAGAGTAAAGTACAAGAAGAGAGTCTTGTCCAAGAACATGACATTGAGACAGTGGGAAGGCCCAAACAAATGATCCAGAGTACAATACTATACCAGTAACCACTGGCAACCTTATGAAATATCTTAAAATTAACATCTAGCTAGCTTCTGCAATGTTTTGAACACAAAAGACCCTCAAAAATAATACTTTTATTGAAATATGAAATAACGTTATTTAAGTGTCAAAATCTTTGACAATGGATAGCTCATTCTAACACTGCAATGCTTCGAGTCAAATATTTCCCTGCCCGACAACATGGCCTCCAGATCGGTGACCATCAAACATAATTTGTACACATAATGAAGTCGTTATAATGAACACTGACCTATTGTACAGAAAGGAAAATTTTCTGCTGCAGCTGAACTCTTGGTTAACACATTGAAAAACGTCGATTTCCTGAAAATTACACGTGGATAAACAACAGGCTACAATAAAATCAAAATAAACTGGTACTCTTTGTTCCACGTGAGCTGTGCAAGTACACTTTGCTTACCCTACATTCGGAAGACCAACAATCCCGCATTTCAGCGAGGTTCCAAATCGGCCCATTAATGGCGTTGGTTTCTCTTCTTCCTTCTTCTTCGGAGGCATTTTAAAGCGGAATGAAATGGAAAAATACCGCAGAAATAATCTTCTTTCTAAAGTTGCTACAGTTGATGCAATGGTGGCAAAATGGCGGAACGACACAACAGAGCATACTCTACTTTGTAAGCCGCTGGTGGACATCTATTGATCGCCGTCCCGATGAAATAGTACAAGACCTGTGATTGGTCAATGCTCAGCCGTTGGCATCTGGCGGGAAAACTGCGGGAAAAGGTATCCCTGAGAGATCTAGAATGGAGGTTTAACGATGTCCGTCATTTCCGTTGTTTCTCGTATTTGAGGTCGCTATTTTTGTAGTAGTTTCGGGATTTGCCAATTATTGTAACAAATTTTATAGATACTTTCAGGCGGAACTATTTCGCTGGGGGGTGTTTAAAAATGATGAAATGGCACCACGGTTTAGCCTGCGTTGCAAGCGTAAACGCAGAAGGGGTAGGGACGCAAAAAACGTTTAACACCTGTCACACAGGCTACTACGGTTAGCCTACATAGTGCTCAAGTTAGTCTAAATATCACTGACTGGATAGTGGTTAACTCTTAATAATTGTATGGTTAACCCTAACAGACATCCATATCCCATATCGGCTCTTACCCGTAGTGCCATTTCGCCATTTCAAGTTTTTAACACTCCCTTACCTAACTGCCAGGAGCCCATAACCTGGTGCGTGCTCCATGCGAAAAGCCAAAAAAAATTATGACTGTGTGAATGTCAGGACACCAACTCCGAAATTCTGATGGCACGTCAATCGTATGGTAGAAGAGCTCTCATTCCGATTACTATATATAACGAAAAAACAACAACAACAAACATAAACAACTCTTGCTCTTGATTGGATTAGAGTAAAATTCGTGGACTCAGAACCAGTCCCCTATCACTTTCCATTTTTCCATTGAAAAGGCTCCTGGTTGAGGTATAGGAAGAAAAGTACAGCCAAGGGTGAGAAAACATAGTGAACAAAGCAAGCCAAGTGTGGCTTAACCTGCCAGCAGGCTCACATTGGAGCACAGACTTCTTCCCGCTGGATCACTTTGCTCTCCACCGCTTGCCCGTGACTCAAAGGTGCGCCTGCTCGCAGCCTAAGTGTGGCTTTGAGAAGCCTGTAGACTTTTTCTGATGCCACCTGTCTGATCACTTGCAGATTTTTTTCTCTCTACCCCAATAGACCATTTTCATAGTCCCAGTATTAGACTGGAACTAGCTTGCAACGGAGGCTAAATATGCAGAGAGTCTTTTCAAATGTAAATGGGATTTTAACCTCTTTTTAATGATATTTACAGTATCCCCTGCATGGGCCTCCATTGCAAGCTAGTTCTAGACCAATACCAAAAATACAAATACGGTTTATTTGGAGCCTGGTACCAGGTTAAATTGAGCCAAGTCAAATTTCTTTCTTGGAATGACATCATGTTCAGGCGAAACAGCCATGCAAGATTAAAGGGCCAGCATCTTCACTGGCATGACAAAACATGGTGACGGTGAGCACAGCATTACTAGCAGAAATACTTAATCCCTGAAGGCATTTTATGCCATCTACTCACAAGGTCCTAAACTCCTCACAGAATGGTTTCCCTGTTTAGTTCTGTGATTATATTTAAGTGGCCTAGACTTCACAAATAAGGTAGGCTATATTACCAGCCGCTGTTTGAGAAAGAAGCTTGTGCTCATCCCCCGAACTCAGGGGAGGGACGTAGACTGGACTCAAACAAGTGGTAGACATCACGCCTTCAAATGATGCTAGTTAAAGAACCTGCCATTAAGATGATGAAATATTAACCGGAAAAAAAACCTGAAGAATCTGTTCTTCAATAAAATTGACCTCATACCCATTTGATCAAAGGTTGGATAGCAATGCTGAACTAGCCATGCCATGCAGTAGGTAACGATTTATCTTGTGTTTAACACTTTTTCTAAGCATCCTTAAACAACTAGTCCCTCAGGCGATTTGCTAAAGGTTGCTTCTCAAAACACATACTGTTTTCACATAATGTTGCACCCACTTGACTTGAGGGAGTTTTTTGACCTCAATTTTTGAGTTAAAAAGTCTGCAACAAAATCCTGAATAATATTGAAGTCTCAAGATTTTGGATGTCAGACAGTTTAATGCCCCTAAACCAGAAATCTCATAATCCAAACATGATTTGACAGGTTTATGACCCAAACTATTCAATTAAAACAAGAAGGTATGTGAAAAAATAAACTTAAGATCTTGAAAGCATTTCATGAATTCCTTGTTTAATAAAAAAAATTGTTTGTACAATGTATGGAAACTATGCTTTATTTTTATATATGTTCAGTCTCCAGAAAGATATACACGAGTTTGTAAATATTGTTTTAAAAAGATCAAATGCGACCAGATTAGCCCCCTAAACCATTTCTGAGAGCTTTGGCCCTAAAATTAATATCTTATTTATTTTTCAATATGTACTCTGTATCCACAATTCTGACAATCTTGGTAACATTGCTGAGATATAGAGCTGAATATTGGTATAAAAAAGATCTCATACATTTATGCAAAAAAAACCCTCTTTTAAGTGATCTAACCTCTAACAAAACCACGAAATTGAAACAGAATAAAAAGACTAAAAACCCTCTGATACACAAAACTATACAAAAAAAAGTCCTTCTTCTAGTGCTTCAATGTTTGTAAATACGAATTTTACACCATTTACTGAAATAATTTAAAAAGAACAAGATCCAGCCCCCTAGTGGTCAAAATTTACGTATGAAGAACAATACTAAATGATTGCTTTGCTTGAACCATATACATATAAATTGTGTGAATAAATGTGTATACAACCACAGTTGGCTGTGTCCCAACATGATTAACATATCCACGAACTTCAGCAAACCGTAGAATACCGCTTCAACAAACCCGATCAAAGCAAGATGTATTTTTTTGTGTTTTTCTGTAAACCTGTACAAAAATGTGTACTGCCACAATCGCTCAAATTAAGAAACAAAACACCAACAGAAAATGTGCCGTTGTGTTCTTGAAAAGTCAACGTCTTTCAAAACAGAATATAATTTGTTTACTTCCTTCGTTCACCACTAAACACCTTGTGGGGCCATGTTAATATTCTGCGCAACTAAAATAGCTGTACCTTGTGTTCCGTCCATTCGGACTGCAACAAATTCGTGCGCGACGCTCATATCACTCAAATAATGTTCGGTAGCATCGCCGGTAAAATATTCATTTTCAGACAATTGATTCTGTTCAACAGCAACCGCAACACCAGGTAGATCTACTCCAACAACCGCCGAGCGGTCGCTTTCACTAGTTTTAATCTCTTCCGGCCTTGCTTCGATGGTTGAAATATCTTGAAGTTCTTGACGAGGAATCGGCCGAATTGCAATGGGTTCCGCACCCTGCACTACTGTGTTGCTTTTCACAGCCTTTCCGTTCGAATGTGTCCTCACATGTTTCGACAAATGATCACTTCTCATAAACCTCTTCCCACATTCCGTACAAGCAAATCGTTTTTCTCCCGTGTGAGTTCTCCGATGCCGCTGTAATTCGTCGGAGCGTGTGAATCTTTTCCCGCAAAACAGCCAATTACATACAAATGGCCGCTCGCCCGTATGCCAGCGAAGGTGTGCTCGCAAATGCGACGTCTTCCCATAAACTTTACCGCAGCCGGGAATATGACAAATATGCTGCTTTCGGCCATCCGCCGTCCTTCCTTCACCTTCTCTACAATTCGGACAAGTGCAAGCGACACGGCGAAGACGCCGATTACTTGTAGGGCTCACGTTTACCTCGCTCATGTTGACATTTTGTGTTTCTTGTGAGGTTTCAGGCTGAACTTGAACTTGAATAGTTGTGCTTCCGTTTGTGGCGTTCGATGGCGCCGAGATTACATTTACAGCGTTTACTGCGGTAGAGAGCCACTTATTCGGTTCTGAGCTTTCTTGCGTTAAAATAATCTGTCCTTGTGGTGTTCTCGTTACTTGGACATAGGCAGGATTTTGTGATGGACTTTCCAACGATGCTTCCTGCGGTTGTTGTTGTAACATCGGCATACCTGCGTCGTTATTCCCAACCGTTGTGGGCGACATCACATACTGATGCGAAGGACTGCTCGTGCTTTTCGCCCAAGATAACGGCTTTCCTTGCCACCACTGCGCCCCGATTCCACCGCTTGAATCCCCAGAGTCCGATTTTATGGCCGTCCAAGCGCCTTCGACCGCTTTGGATAAATCGTATTCCGGCGCATAAGAGAGGTTTACACTTGCCTCGCTGTTTGTCGCGAGCGATTGTTGTGAAAGTGTGCCCACGTTTTGTACTCCCGGACTCGTTGTAACGGCTGCATAATACATCTGGCTATGTTCCACCTGGCTCATGGAGGTATATAAACCGGAGTTTGGGTGACTTTGAGCTTGGAGAACGTTCGCAGTGCTCGAATGGAACACATCATCGTTCGCGTGCGGCGAAGCATCTTGTTCGGAACTCCACGAGGTCGCGAACTCTTGGTGTGCTACGAGTTGGTTTATCGGCGCTTGAAGAACGTTATTTGGGGCCTCAAATCCTTGTCCGATCTTGCTACAAGTCGCAGCTAGCAGAGCCAGAGGAGAGGGTTGGATTTCCTGTCGATTAAAAGCGTTTGGTGGGCGGGCACAAGAAAAGGGGTGTGAGTTTTAGAAGATGAGGACATGTACCGTGTTCCAAATTACAATGCGACACAAAAGGCATACTTCATATATTACCTGAGAGTTCTGAGGTGGTTGAATATACTCCATCTGTCCTCTATGCAACGTCATGGCGGTCATTACGTAGAAATTGTTCGATGATTACTTTTACAAAGCGTTTTTTGTGTCCCCGAAACTAGTGTTTTCACATCCGCGAGCCCTCTTTTTCTGACAACGGTAGGTTCGAGAAGACAGCTGCTTACAGAAGCACTCAAATGGTTTCTTTGCACTGACCAATCAACGAGTGCCTTACTGAATTTGACTGACAGTTCTGAATGCAATTGTAAATGGAAACCATGTGCTTCAGCTGTCATCTTTCGCCGCTTCGTAACGAGGCAATTTAGGCTGAAGAATATTTCAAAATTAACTTCTCAGTTCTCAAGTGTTTATTAAATCTTTGTTTCACAAGTTATTTTATGCGGTGGTGATTAATGAATTCTCGTTTAAACAACCATAAATAATGTAAGTGATTTTATTCACATGGAATTCGCTTCCTTGCTGAGTTCCGTTGACGGACCCCACCCTAGATTTTTCCGAACTCACTCAATTTTAATATTTGATGCTTTCAATCGTGTTTTGTAAGCGGCTTATTTCATCTTAGTGAATTATCTTACCAATTCTGCTATTTTGATGCCACTAAACAAAGCGCAAATTCGATAATTGTGTATCAAAACACCACAGACTATTTTTTCGATGGCAGATGTACATGTTTTCAAGAAATTCCAAATACTTCAAAAATTTGAACCGTTTTGAGAAAAAACAAAACCGAAAAAAATATATATAAAATCTGGCTGAATATTCACATGCCGGGTTTTGGTATTCGTAGTCTCGTAGACGTTTCTTCGCGTGACGAGCCTTTATTTCCGGCGTTTAATTGTTTATTTTGGCTTGCTCCGAGTAATTCCATCGTCTACTCATAGTGATTTAATACCTCTTCCTGGATTACAACTTAACATGTGAAGAAAATGGTGCGAAAAACATTAAAACGGACATGTCTATCAAATGAGTAAGTCTTAGAGATGTCTTAAGGCAAGGAAAATGCTGTTTTCCGGTAGCCGTTTGGTGAGGCTTCGTTTGAATAATTGGTTGGACAATTAAATCTGCACTATTTTATTTCCGTAGGAGATTGGTCAGTACTTCATCATTGTTCATGTATTGCAGGTAAATGAGTCACACTTAGTTAAATTAATTAAAGATTATTTTGTATGTGTGTGTTCACTGCTCGTTGAAACTTCCTCATTTCTGCGTCGGAGAAGGAAATCGGCTTAAAATGCTCCACAGCGGAAAAGGCTTAAGATTGACAGGCTCACACCCCGGGCCTCACTCTTTTACACTGGTTTCTGATCTTTGTGCGGGGAAGAAATCAAACGTGAAATGGTTTGTAACTACGTCACGGTTTGCAGATATCTTGAAAAGTTTAGCCTAAATTATTCAAGTTGGTCGTAGTCCATGTTAATCTTCTCCATACCGAGTGTAGCCTGCAGTGCAGGCGTGTTATTGGGGCGAGTTAGCGTTACAACCTTGCGACCGCCATGTTAGACCGTCATGTTAGACCGCCATGTTAGACCGCCGTGTTAGACGGTGGGGGATGTCTTCGCTCCACCTCCTCCCCCATCCTTCCTCTTGCCTATCATTTACCCCCTTGGTAAAACTTTCTCTCTCTCTCTCCAGTCTACCACTGCATGAAAAATTCAAGATGGCGACTAAACTTTTTACGATGTGAGCGCTCGCTCGAAAAAATCTCGCCTGCTCTGCAGGCTATCCCGAGTGACCATCCCTGTTTCTTTGTGGTTCATTATTATCTCTTAGGTGTTTTTAATTCTATCTCAGTAAACTACTATTTTCAGGTTTCCTGTTATTTAAAGATAATTTCGTTCTTGGCCAAAATAACTCAAAATACTGTGACTGAGCTCCTTCAAGGCGTCGAGAAAGACAGTGGCTTGTAGTCTGAGCTTTGCTTCTTGTGCCTAGTCCCAACCAGACCGGGTCAAACAGCTCTGGGTGCTCTGGGTAGGAGAATGAGTGAGCTGGGAACAACTACACCCGCTTTCGAATTCAGTCCTCGACATGCTCTATAACTTGGCCTACGTCAAAAAAGTACGCACAGCGGACTTCTTAACGATCGAAATCGACTTTTAATTAGTCATGAAAGATGGATTTATTTGACTTCAAACTAAGGCTAGGAGTATCAAGAAGTCATTCTCTGAGAGATAAATCGACTATTGTGAATGCTTACTTTTTTCGAATATTAAAAGCGGAAGACAGTCCAGTTCTACCGGAATCTATTGAGAGCCGATAATCGTTTGAATCATCCCGTAAATCGGGAAACATGCAGAGTGCATAATCTTCTTCATTCATTAGAGGTCACTGAAGGATAACTTATTGTCATTTGTTCTGCTAATATTAATAACCGGGAAATTGCCAGTTTCACAGTCAAACGTTCTTCCAGTCGTTTTTATTGCTTGTCGAAAGATGGTCGAAAGATTTGGCCTATGCACGTAACACTGAAAGCGGGTGTAAGTCACGGCACTACACTTGTTTCCAGGCTTGTTGTCACAGCTGTTGCCAAAAACCTTAGAAAATTATTTTTACTATCAACGCCAGAAAAGTGACTTTTAAAACATGCAAAATATCGTGACCTAGTTAGCTCCTTATGAAGGGTTTGATTACTCTTCAGACATGACTTCCTGCGTCGAAGAAGGAAGTCGGCTCATTAACGTTTGCGCAGTGGGTTAGCGGACAAGTGAGTCTTTCAGTTCCTCAGGGCTCCTTGCTTATAGGACTGGGTACGAGGAACCCAACGTCGTTCTTAGGGCCTTTTCCATGCTTGGAAAAGACCCTGGGAACGAAGGTTGCGAGGAACCTTTGCTCCCTGTACTTAGGTATTACCAGGTGAAGGATATCAAAGGGCTCTGGGGACGAAAATGGCCTTCTTCCTCAGTATAAAGCGTTCGAGGAACAAGGGGAACTTGTCCGTACGCTGTAAACATCCGGTTTGCATTTCTGGGAATATTTCCAGTTCCGGAATTTCCAGTAAAGTGGGCAGCCCCGCCAGCTCTATCCAAATAAATAGTTATTTGAGAAAATGTCTTTCCGGGAATGTTTGTTCAATTTGACCTTCCTACCGAAATATCCGAAAGTTGCCCAATGCGGAAATTAAACAATTTTTCGATCTTAATTTTCCAAGGAAATTTCCGTACCATTAGCCACCGTTTCGAAAGTTCGTTTTCTTATCGGGGGTGGGGAGGGAGGGTTTGAATGGAAGGCGCCCAAGGTGTGCCTTTGCTCTCTCGGGCAGCGCCGAAGATGGGATGTTTGAAGATTGTCCCAAGGTGGTTTGACAAACTGTTCACTGATTACACCAACCCAAACCAAAGGAGTAAAACTACTTGAAAATACTATCGGAGACATAATTGCTCTAGATTTCGTCGGTTGGAAACTCTCAAATTTATTACACGTCCGTATAATAACGTTATATAAAAAAAATAAATTCTTATATATGCTTCATATTGTGCCGGGCCGGTTGTCCAAAGCACGATTAACTTTATCAAGGATTGGCGTGCAATTTTATTCCAGATTTGTAACTTTTCAGTGACGCTTTCAGTTTATATTTTTTTGTCCTTCAATTTTGACTTCGACTTCTGTAAAACTCTACAAAAAAGGAGTAGTAAGAATCCCTTTTTGCTAGCATTAACCGGCTAGCGAGCAACCCGGCCCTGAATGAAATTAACGTTACAAATTTGATTGATATCTAATTGCTTCTTACAATGTCAGTACAAAGTAAGGAAAGAAGTTATAACAATTACGTTACCGATCACAGAATTACAACCCCCCTCAGCTTGAGCTGCGAGAACTTGTATTCACTTGTATGTTGTCATCTGGGAAGGCGAATGTAAACGTAAGTCTAATAAGGAAGAAACACTTTAATCTTTTTCGCGCAAGAAAACTTTCCTTACCCCGTACAAAAGAGATTAAATATCCTATTTTTCTTGTTCAGGAGTAATGGTTTAGCTATGGCCTTTAGGTTTGGTCTTTTGTATTCAGTAATTCTTGTATTCTGGTACACAAGGACAGAACCTTCAACCCAAAACTAAAGAAGGCATTTGGTTTCAAGTCGCAGGTTTCAAGTTTTAAAACCAACCTCCTTCCTTAAAGTGCGAAAACAGTTTCTTCAACGCAAATAAGCCCTTTCGTTTGGTTCGTTCGCGTAACCGTTCTTTGCAAAAGCTCTGCGTTACTTCCCTTCAGAAGCATTGTATAACTTTCAAATGACGGCTGAAAAAACGATCAGTAAAACGAGGGGAAATTGGTTTCTTTTGAACTGGATGTTAAGCGTCTGTAGAACTCGAGGTTGAGATTGTGAATGTCGGCCGTTCGCCAAAGAGAAAGGCTTGGGCGATGGACTTAATCTACGGAAAGAGTTGCGTGACATCGGTTCTCACCCATTTCCAGCTGACAGAACAGTTTTCAAATTACTGTCGCAAATTCATGTTCATTGGCGGCAAGCGCGGGAAACATCGCGCCGCGTACCGCGCTCGTCGGTATCTGATTGGCTCTTGCAAGAAAACACTTATGCTCCGATTGGCTAGTGCGCGCTGAAAGATGCACGGGTTTCTCGAGCCAATCAAAAGCTTGGCAAAACGCAAAGTAGAAGCGTGGCAAGTGTAGACAGTAATTTAAAAACCGCTTTTTCAGCAAGGTACTTTTGTTTGTAAAGGGTGGCAAACACAACCCGAAGGAACTAGTCATCAGATTTCTGTTCAGCGTAAAACGACTGGAAGAAAACGCAGTAAAAAAAGCGAGTATCAAAAGAACATTTTGCATATTAAAAACTAGCATTCCGTTCTCTAAGTTCTTTCTGTTATCTCTTTTACCCATAACAACATTTTCGCTATATTTTCATCTTCATATTATAATTGTCTTAATTTGTTATAAAAATTTCTTTTCGTCACCGCAGTTTTCCCTTTTTAAGCTTGCCGCTCTTCAGCACCTCAATTTCGTCCTGCTGTGAAGTTAATTTTTCGTTCATTCCACACAAATGGTCGCTCATCATTGACAACTGTGTTTCGTAGCTTCGCTTGATAGTCTCCGCCTCGTCCTAAAACAAGGCGGGAAAATGTTAACACCCGCGTTCAAGAGGCGGGAAAATAAACAAACCTTACCCAAGCGCGGGAAAATGTCAGAACGCGAAGTCAAGTTGGCAGGGGTGGAAATAACGGGACACTTTTCTTTTAAAAGATATCTACGAAACACGATTATTGTAACCAACTTGACGCAAAAATACTTCACAGGAACAAGTGAAAATACAATCATGAAATAGTCAATGTCAATGCTTAACTCACCTCCAGTTGGCTGACTTTGGAGTTTGCAGTCTTGAGATTTTTCGCCAGTTCTTGTTTCGCCTTCTCGGACTGTTTCATTCGTCGGTACAGAGCGCGACACTAGTTCACATTGAGAAATCAAGTAAGAAGTTTGATATCTGTTTTAACCATTCGTATTGCTTTGTCTGTTCCTGGTACTTATTTTCCTACCATATCGATTCAATACATATCTCAGACTCAAACTTTCATTCAATTTTAGACCAGGTCTAAAATTTCGTGACATTGGTCGTCCCCGAAGATTGCGTGACGTAACTATAATCACGCCAGGTCCGCAAACGCTCAGGGTTACAACTAAAAAGTTTAACGAGAGAAAGAACGAATGCGAAAGGAAATCGAGAGAAGTTGTTTACCTCTGCAGTAATTGATACCGTCTTGCTCTCGGTAAATTGAACCTGGGGAAAAATTACAGGAAACCCGTTACCTTTCTGTCAACTAACGGACATGTTAAGAATCTATCTTTAACGACCTTAGAAGATGACATAACTTTCAGAGAACTGATTAATCGTACATCAGAAATCCCCTGACTCTGCCAAAAATATTTACACTATTTGAAGACCAGAGCATGAGTATATTGCAAAAAAGCTTCTTCAAACAGGAAGCAAGTATTTTAAGTTACTTTAGTCTTCGCGCAACACTTCTACTCGCCTGTGGAGAAAAACATTGCAGCATGGCTCAAAAAAGGGCTGCAAAAGAGACTTTCCATTTTCCAGGCGGGGAGCTCGAGCACGCAAGCGAGCAAACGAGCGCGCCTGGGGTGAACAAAAAAATGGGGAGAAGTGGGGAGGGGGTGAGCAAAAAAAAGAGGTTAAGGGTGGGGAAGTAAGGAATTGTCCCACCCCCTCCCCCTGCTCCTTTTTTCGCACTCGCTCGCTGGAAATAATGGACAAGGATGATAGAAGTGTAACATAAACAAATGAAGACACAACGTCAACAAAACAAAACCTTAGAACCTAGTTTTTCGCTATTGACCTGTGAAGTGAGTTCAGCTATTCTCTGCGTAAAATGATTTTTGATCAGTGTTTCTCTGGTTTCTTCCTCTTCTCCCTGAAAAAAGGAAAATTAAATCAATGCATTTATCAATCCATCCGTCAATCGGTCCGTCCGTCCGTCAGTCGAGCACGCAATCAAACAATCATATGACGTATCCGAGACACAGGAAACCCAACTTATCCTACAGATGGTAACAAGTTGTTTTGAAATGTTCGGTCTGTTTCAATCATAGGGCACACATGAGCTAAGGAAGTTCATCAGTGTTGGCGCCCAAATAAATCTGGTTTCCTTGACATCTAATGACCAAGAATATTGTCACTTCCCCGCCCTCTGGAGAGGATGCTAGTCCATCACAGGTTATCATCCCCCCTCCCCCAGTATTCTGTCACATTGCCCTAGCAGTTACCATTTATACCCCATTTGAACAAATCGCCGTGCTTGGGTTGAGGTTATATACCCATAAGGCAGGAAATGACTGATATATTTGCCATTCTGTTGCAAGCAATGTCAAGTGGTCACCACGACGATAGTGGATGCACCTATAAATGTCGCAGAACTGAGCAGAACTAGATTCCAATGATGGCAACAAAGCTAAAAGAAAGGGACACAATTGTCCAATTTCGATAAATTAAAATTCAGCCTAAATACAATAGACCTCAGTGCGAGGCTCTGGGGAATAACTACAGAGTTTGTGGGGTTTATTCCCCAGAGCCTCGTGCTGAGGTCTTTTGTGTTAGGCTGAATTTTAATATATCGAAATTGGCAGCCATTACGTAGCAATCGAAAATTAAACAAGTAAATGCCTACCTCCTCTCGGTTCAGTGATGCTAATGCTCCAAGCTAAAACAACACATGAAAAACGAAAGTCAGAACGACAATAAGGACTTGAGACAAAAACACGAAAGTCCAAAAGGGCTGAAAACCAAAGCAAACTGGATACCAGAAAAATATGTTAAGTTTAGTTCTTACGTCAGATGGCGGAGCGGGGACCTCGAAACTATGTGACGTCACAGATGATCGGGAAGACGTTGAACTGGTCTCGTCTGAGATAGACTGGAAATTAAGAATAAAATGTTGATGTATATGACTAACAAAATACACAATAGCTGTAAAAACAGACCAGTTTTCATTGACTGCTAAAGTAATTGTGCAGCTACTTTGGTTTCCAGAAGAACATAGTTGAGAAAGGAAAATGGTTAAGAAACCTGACAAAGTTCTTTGTTGTATGTTTTTGTTGGCTACTTTGAGGATTGACCCGCACAAAACCTGGCCAAATACCAAAGGTGGTTACATGTGCTCATACAACTAATCAAAAAAAGCATTGCGATTATGTAATTCATGTATAGTCTATGAGCATAAAACAAAAGATATGCAGGGTCAGGGACCTTCCAACATAAATCTTAGCCTGTTTGTTTGCTTCTTTGATGTTTACCGGGCTCCTAACCATTTCCCTTTATTAACTATGATTACAAAGTCAAAAAAACTTTCTCAACTTCCTTGATCTAATAAAACGAAACTGCTACGTTCTGCAACAAATTTATTCCAAAACAAAACCAAGTCTGACGGTTTTTCAAGTTTCTCCAGCTGGCTACGTTTGGTAAACGTCTTCTTGCGTTTGCCTTTGCAACACGTTTTCCCGCGCTTTCCATCTGTCAACTGACTTCATATGTTTGCCACTGGTCACATGATACATCTTTGAGTTCTGATTGGTTTGTTGCACTATTGACAAGCGTACTGAGCGGCTTTGTGATACGTTTGGTTTCAAGTTTTAGCAGTTCTCAGAAACCCACTAGCGCTCTAAATATGAAACAGAATTTTCCTTACCGAGAGTGCGTCTCCTATGAGAAGCGCACCTTTAGACGCCTTGAGCCGGTTTAGTTCTTCATCAAGAGCTCGCACTCTCTAAAGAAAACATTTAAAAGACAATGATCAAAATGTTAATTAATTTGTTTTATACTTCCAACCTGGCTAGACACGAAAATAAATGAAACGGATAATTTCTGCCTTTATCTCTTTACGAGAGTACTTTGATCAAGCTCAAATATCGAGACGATTGAAAATCACGGGAAAATTATTAGCCAAATATGTTGAAAAGTGAAACACAGCTAAACCTTTCATGGCTAACTTTTGAATTTAGAAATGTCCAGCCGTAATGGTGAAAGCTTTATACGCCACAGAGAGCTTTTACTCTTGTTTTATTTCGAATTCAGTTACGTCACGGTTTGCGCACCTTAAAAAGTTAAGCCTAAATGTTTTAAGTTCGTCGTTTGTAATCCGTGTTAATCTTCCCCATCCTTGACCATCCTTGTTCCTTTATGGTTTATTATTATCTCTTTGGTGTTTTTCTATCTTAGTAAACTACTATTTTCAAGTTTCCTTCAATTTAAAGGAAATTTTGTACGGGGCCAAAACAACTCAAAATTCAATTTACCGTGACTGAGCTTCCTTAAATGACCCTAGTCAGCCTCCACCATTTTTGATGCCATCGAAATTATTGATATTGCATGGTGAAGCGAAATCGTATTGTTTCACTGTAAGTTGTGTTCCTGAAAGTATGTTTGATTATTTTTAGAAGTTTGAAAGTGATTTCCTTCGTTTCGGCATGCTCCGAATAAAATATAATAGCCAAACTCTCGTATCTAAACAAAAACAAAGGTGTGGCTGTCTAGGGCCCTTTAAGAAGCACGTTTCAAGTTTATCTCCTCGAGTTGCACGTGTTCTGAAGTGCGCGAATCGAAGAAATTCCAACTATTTATTACGCATCGCCTAACGCCCCCCTTGCCTTTGACAAAACAGTGAGCTGGAAAACGTTTCATAAATCAACAAACCTTAGCTTCCTTTTCATATTTGACCTGCAGCAGTTGAGACTCTAGCATCCAATGTTCCTTGGCCTCCTCAAGCTTGGAAATTCTCTCGTGAGTTACAGCAATCTGTGTTTAAAAAGCAGCAAAATGATACCAAGAAAAGTTGCGCAAAATTTAAACTTCTACCCTCTCCATACCTTGTTACAACAAAGTTAAGCACACACGTCATGAGCCTATCATTAGGAACGGTTGTTCATACCGTTTCGGAGCTTCCATCTCCGGTGCCAATTCTTGTTTTGTTCAAGATGGTAGAGAATCTGTGTTGTGCTCAGGGGGCACCTTTAGTTTTGAGAAGAGTTCTGAGAGTACCAATGAGACTAAAGTTGGACGAGGGCACTTTCCAGAGTTCCTTTTTACCTTAACATAAATGGTTCTTAAATGCGCTATGAACCTAGGATTTTGAGTTGCATTCAGGTTTTAATCGCATTGCCCTGTTCTGGTGAAGTCATGTAAATCTAACGAATGGGCCAAGTTAGGTGACAGTTTCTCATGATCAGTAGTAATAAATTGGGGTGTTTGTGCTGTGTGAAATAAAAATATATATATATATAATAGACAAAAGGACAACAGTGGCAGATTGCAATCCCTCTTCTAATGATTTTAGAATATTGTAAGTTTATACCTTTTTTTATTATTTTCATAAGATTTATTAAGTAATTTCTATAATAGTAATAATAATAATAATGAAATATATTTCTCATCGTTTAGACTATTAAATTCAAATTAAATGATATTATAGCTCTGTATGTTACAGCTGACCACAATTCTAATTAAGTATCTATAAAATCAAGCATTTTGTGTTGCTTTTCTAGACTCCCTCATCACCTATATTTTAAGAATCAGTTTAGATGTGAGCATACGTATTATATACATCAAGTTGGTAGTGTTTTGTAAACACTGGCCTAATTATGCAGATATCGTCAATTGTTTCCTTTCCTCACCATCTGTGTAATTGAACTGAGTAAATGAATAACTTACAAAGTTATTTTTATTACATCTTTAGTTTCTAACCTATTTTAAAATTTTCCATGATGATTCTTTGAACTAATTAGCGGTTTCTCAGATTGTTTAGTCACACCTAGGTAAATGTAACAACACGGTCCCTGTAACTTACACTATTTCAAGCTTATTGGTCTGCTAGATTAAAAAGCTTTGATCCACAGTTGTTGACAGCCTAACATTTCAATTTAGTCCCAACTTTTAGAGTTCCTCCAATCAAGAGATAATGGTGGGCTTTTAAGAAAATGTTCCCTATAAGAAGCAAGGTTGACAAAGAGATGGTCTTAACTTGATACTAACGTGATGTGTTTAAGTAATTTGCCCATTGTAAACAGAGATTTGCTCTGTATATGAGTGGTTCAAGGTTGCTTTTGCGATGCAGAGAGTAAATCAACTTTTACTGAAAAATTTTTAAAAAGCCTTAGCTTGTACGTCCGAGGGTTAAATTGTGATAATACTGTACGTCAATAATTTGCTTAGTAGCCTTCTGATTAGCTGCTTCATCGTGTAATTTCCATGTCACAAAGTGCAATTGTTAAAGGTGGAAACTGGCTGCATGCCATCTTTTGAGAGCATGAGTTTTGTGTTTAAACCACGCTGAGTGCGAGACGCGTGGTAATAATGTCAGAGAAACTTCAAAGTTACTTTGTTGTAATAATGTTTGGGATCACTGATTTTCAACAACTTGAAGTATACCCACCAGTAAATCTCAAATAATGAATCCTTCTTACTCTAGACACAGGGCAACAAGGTTCGGTAATTAACAGTCTTCATTTGCAAGGGAGAATCAAGTCGAAAGGCCTTGGCTTTACTACACCTCTTGTTGAACAATACACGGTCCAAGTGCTGACAACTGATTTTGCAATCTCCGTGTCCTCTTTTTGAGTAACAGAGGGCTCAGGCTACACCTCCTCCTCCTTAAGGACGTTCGCGCGAAAATGTTCCACCATTGATTTTTTTCTGAGACTTTTACCACTGTAAGATGATGAGTTAGTTATGTCAGAAATGTAAAAAAAAAAAAAAAAAAATGGGAGGGTCACCGACTTCGTTTTGGAGAGAACATGCCCGGAAGAACACCCTAAATCTGAAAAAATCGGGCTTCGTTAGCGAATAAGGCCACACTGTCCGTACGCCCAAAAATATTGCAATTAGGTCTTTGAAATGAAATGTTCTCTGCCAAATATTGTTTAAGTGGACCTGTTAAGTGAATTTAGTCAACTGGTGAGGTTCCTTAAAGAACAAGTTCACATTTAGGAATAGCGACCATAGTTTCACGCGCCTTGCAGCCGCAAGATGGTAGGATTCGATGTCCCATGGACAGAATTCTTGAAATTTTTTAACTTCCCACATTGATTTTTTTGTTCATTTTTGAACAATGTGGAGATAGTGATAAATTAATAAAGATGGTGAATTTTAAGGTCGGTAATGAAATGTGAAGGTGAATTAATCAACATGACACGAGCGTGGGACAAAGAAAAATTCCGAGTCCCCGACAGGAATCGAACCCATGACCTCCCGAACACCGGGCGGGCGCTCTATCCACTGAGCTACGAGGTGAAATCTGTTTCTAGAAAGAAGAGTAGGGGTCACCGAACGTCCAAGATCATTAAATCCAGGCAAAGCTATAGCAATGGCCATCTACCCTGTCATTGTTCATTTTATTACTTAGCGCGCGCTCACCAGCATGACGTGGCGTGTGAATTTGCATGCGCAGTAAGGATGCGCAGAAATAATTTGTGCGAACGTCCTTAGTAAGAAAAATCCCACCTTGCTACGTCCTCCTGCCATTTCCGACACTAGCTAGTCCTTTGTTTTACTGAAGTAACTACCTTCCTCCTTCCTTTTACTACCTCCTCCTTTTTTTCCAAATGGTTTTCTGTCACTTGTTCGTGCTGTTCTCCAACAATACCTCATTCTGTCTTGCCCCCAGCTATTAACGTGACGCGTGACAGGTTAGAGGATGAGATGCAAATTTATTGAATTACCGCTGTACTGACTGACTTCTAGAAACAACACTTTTCTTGACGTCTACTCGAGACAGAGAGCTGAAAATCACACCATTCTTAGACAGAGAGCCATGTCTATACTCGCCAAGAAAAGCTGGCAAACAGCAAGACCGACTATCAGAGAAAGAAGCAAGTTCATGTTCAACAATGAACTCTTCAGCGATGTGAGATTTGTTGTGCGAGGAGGGCCCAATGGCGAAAGTGAAAGTAAACAAGTGATTCCTGCTCACAAGTTTGTGCTGTCGATTAGCAGTCCTGTGTTTGAAGCCATGTTTTACGGTGAGCTGGCGGAGACTAAAGACTCTATTGAACTGCCTGACTGTGAATACGACAGTCTGTTGGAGTTGTTTCGTTATATGTACAGCGATGAAGTGATCTTGAGCGGAAGTAATGTGATGGGAGTGATGTATTTGGCGAAGAAATACATGGTGCCTTCACTGGCTGATAAATGTGCGGAATATCTTCAAGATAACTTAGATGCATCGAATGTTTTCGGCATCTTGACACAAGCACAGAAATATGAAGAGAAAAAACTGGTGGACCATTGCTGGAAAGTGATCGATGAACAAGCAGAAGAGGCTGTGAAATCGGAAGGATTTGTGACAATTGAGAGATCCTTACTTGAAAGAGTGGTCGAGCGTGACACGTTGAATATTCAAGAGATAGAGTTGTTCAAAGCGGTGAATTTGTGGGCGACAAGGAGATGTGAAGAACAAGGTTTATCAACAGATGGAAGTCAGAAAAGAAGAATTCTCGGTGAACAGATGGTGAAAAGAATACGCTTTCCACTGATGACTCAACATGAATTTGCTGCAGTTGTTCTTGACTGCAAGATACTGACACAAGACGAGGCTTTTAGCGTAGTTAAATATTTCAGTTCAGTTCCGGACACTCCTGTAGGATTTTCTGAGAAGAAGAGAATTGGCTTCAGAGGATCGTTTCAGCGTTGTTGCAGATTTGGCTCCGTGGTTCACACTGACACAGGTTATCCTCATTCACCTGATAAAAAAGAGTGTCTTCTTTTTACGGTCGACAAAGAAATCTCCTTACTTGGAGTAACAGTGTGCGGAAGCAGAAATTGCAATTATTCTGTGACTATTAAGATAAAAGATTTGGATATTAGCGAGTATATTTGTTACAAATCAGGAAACTTTCCTTCTACATCTATCAGGTGTATTAAGTCATCAGAACTAGTCTTTCAGTACTTCGGGTTTAATATTTTCTTCGACCGCCCTGTTGTCATAAGGAAAGGGATCAGACATCGTGTCGAAGCTTCCATCTGTGGTGCCAATTCTTGTTTTGGTCAAGATGGTAAAAAATCTGTGGTTTGTTTAGGTGTTAGGTTTGATTTTAGGGACAGCAGTGAGAGTCGCAATGGAACCAGAGTTGAACAAGGGCAATTTCCAGAGTTTCTCTTTACTGTAACATAAGCGGTTCTTAATTTGCTATCAACCCGGGATTTTGTTTAGCAATCAGGTTTTATTATTGTCAGAAGCCTTTTGTGAAGTCATGTAAATTTAATGAATGGGCACCCTTCAGTATCAATTAGTAACACCAGTTGGGTGACAATTTCTCACGCTATCAGTAGTAATAAATCGGGGTATTTCTAATGCGTGAAATTGTGACATGTAAGTAATGAAGTAGTATTTTCCTGAGGTAACCAAAACAAAAAAGAACGGATAACATCCAGACAACTTGCCAATGACAATAAACGTGTGCCATCGATGGCAAGACATTTCAAAATGTCATTGCTTTTACTGTGGATAATATCTTTATCATATCATCTATCATATCATATCATATATTATTTTATTTTCTCGATTTTTGATTGTGTTATTGGTATAATGTTTATTATAGGCTTTATAGTCAGTAAGTTTAGGTTTGCATAATTTAGATATTTTTCCACGCAGCTTAATTTTAATAAGGAACTTAAGTGTTCTGTATAAACTGGCCTACTGTTGAAGATATCGTTTACCGTTTCCTTTGTTGATCATCTATGTGATCGTATTGGGAAAATAAATAAAATGAAAAGTGGATTTTCTATAACATCTTCAGTTTCTAACCTACAATCCCGGCCAAAACCTTGGGACACTTGACAAAACGATAACTGGTGACGCATTATTAGAGTAAAGTAAAGTAAAGTAAAATCCTTTATTTGAAACACGATTATTGTTTAAGCACAACTTTAAGCATTTTGAAATGGGAAATCATTTTTTAATTTGCCGAACCCCTCTCCCCCCCCCCCCCCCCCCCCAAAACAATGTTGGGATAGTGGGTCTACTTTGGATGAATCAACATCAACATTGTGTTGGGGGTGGGGAGGGGGAGGTGGACAGAAAGACTATATGTTGGCAAAATTGCAAAGTGTCCCAAGACTTTTGACCAGGATTGTGTTTTAAATTTTTTCATGATGATCCGTTGAACTAAATAACTGTCTCTCAAAATTTTTTCTTTACTTCTACCTGAGGTGCAGGTAACATGAAGGTTCCCTCACCTTACACTATTTCTGATTTGAAATAACTTGATCATCTTAGGAGAAATTTGATTGAAAACCAAATTCTCCCAATAAGAAGTATCACGAATATATGGAAACAGTAAGGAGAATTTCCATGTTGACGTTTCTGGTTTTGTCTTTCTTACCTGTTGTTCCAAGGAATCCTTGCTTTCTGTCGAGCTAACCAGAACCTTGTGATTATAAAGAGCTACTTTGTAAGGAACGGACTCCGGACATGGCTAAAGGGAAAAAATATATATATACTTAACAGATAGAAAACGACGGTTTCTTTCTTAAAGGCAATTTCACTAGTTACAACATACAGCATTATAGGTACGCAATGCGTTCAAAAGCAAAACTTCGACGCCACTTCCAGTTTTTGTGGCCTTAAAATTTGTTAGAGTTTGAAGCGAAAATGTGCAAGACTTTTTGATAAAACGCTATTAAACGAGCAGTTGTAAATGAAATTACGAACCGATAGAATAGATAGACAACAACTATTAAAATTTCTATACATTCGTGACGTACAAATCTTAAGTTAACTTTCCAATGACTGTCTTGACTTTGGCGAGAACGACGGCCGTTGCTGCGCATGACGGCGGGAATCTCGCGGGCGCAACGCGTTTGACTGCTGTTGAGTCTACTGAAATGATCACACTACCTTGATCAGCTTTTGAATGTAGTCAGCGGCATGATGCCTGAACTCTACAACAGCTGGTGAAGACGTTAGCTAAAAGAAACATGCAACGATGATAAGCTTGGATTAATTTTTCCTCAAAATATGAATATTAAGGCAAATGGAGTGGTTTTCATTTGAGTGTCGAAAAAGTAATTGGTTGTGCACTTACTACGCTACATGATTGGCGTAAAAACTCACGCCACTTTTTCATCCAATCAGAAACAAAACCAAACCAAATCGTGACTCGTGCGCACGCGTTTTCCCGCGCTTCGCGTCAGCTACATGTAATTACTTCGAGTTTTGATTGGTTCATTGTACTGTCTGTGTCCTTTGTGATTGGCTAGAGTGATTACTTTGGTTTTGCTTTTACGACACTCACATGGAAACCGTTCTATCAAGAGAACGGAATACTACTGACCCTTAAAATGATTTCTTACTTTGCACAGAGTAGGAGAAATAAAAATTCATACACGACAGTATCTTCTCCGACCCCCAGACTCAATAACGTAAAGAAGAGGTTTCGTTTTCTGAGATTTCAAATGCATACTTCCTAACTCGGCTGAAGCAAGTCAAATATATCGCAAAGGGCAACTCTATCTCAGACCCTCAAAAGTTGAACCTAAACATCTCATTTTTGCCGTCCTTTGCCTGCCTTAAACGAGCGATTCTTTGAGATTTTCTTTTTCCCCTTTATACTTTCTTGACTATAACCTCTCTATCAAGAATTCTTATCAATCTGCAAGCGTCCTATCACGAATGCCGTACACTTATCAGCCACGCTACACACTATCTATTCTGTGATAGATAGTGAGTAGTGTAGCAGTGTGCGGTTGCTAACAAAATGACGGCCGCTTCTTTGCGTTTTCGAAGAGTCTTTGAAGAAGATTTAAATAAAGTTTTCAACGACTAGTAGATTTATACTAAAACAATTAGATTATTCCTCTTGATTTCTACCACGCGATAGAAATCAAGAGCGAATAATCTAATTGCAAAATAAAAAGTCATTGCATATGTTCTCTGAAAGTTGGCATCTAATTATTTAACACTGCAGAGTCCAGCCTGGGGCTATAGGGTGTCAAGACACCATCAAGAAAACCCAAAGGCAAATTTCACCTCACTGTCAACTGCTGTTGTCATTCCCCTTGTTCGGACACCAGTCTTGGTTGAGATGAAATCAAGGTTGCTATTCATGAATCTTGCTATCTGATTAAAAAAAAAAAAAATAATCAAACAAGGACAAACAAACAAAATGTAAACAACGAATTAACACCTATATCGCTCAATGAGAACTAACACAAATACTTTTACAAGACAACATGATAATGTTCAAGTGTGAGCGAGAGTAAATCAAATACATTGTACTAAAATGAAAACAAACTCTACGTGGGTAACCGCTTTAGTTTCAAATGAAAACAATGGTTTATATATGTATCACAACAGTACCAAAGCGGGCAAAAACAAAGACCATTAAACAGAGCCCATTTCGAAAAATATGTACGCATTAATCAATATTCTACGCATTGACGAAAAAGGTACAAGAACACTTTGAAGGGGCTACGTCACGGTTTGCACATCTTGAAAAGTTCAGCCTACGTTTTTCAAGTTCGTCGTCTGTAATTCGTGTTAATCTTCTCCATCCTTAACCCTCCTTGTTCCTTTATAAATTATTATTATCTCTTTGGTGTTTTTTCTTTCTTAGTAAACTATTATTTTCAGGTGTCCTTCAGTTTAAAGGTAGTTTTGTACGTGGCCAAAATAATTCAAACTACCGTCACTGAGCTCCTTCAAGGAGTAAAACAATACCTTGGCTGTGGCGGTAAGCAGAGAAACTAAAGAAGACACGATACATTCATCTGTACTTTTCAAGGTCTGCAAAAGTAATGATACTGTAGTCAAATAATACTAAGGAAACATGCTGGCTTTCATTTAGCCATTTCTCAAATCTCTTTTGAATTACATTTTCTTAGCTTTGTGCTAGCTATTTGTTTGAGTTAACAGATGTATCTCTTCACACACTCAATGAAAACCAGCTGAGATTGAATCTGAAAAATTCTATACTCATGAAGTATCTACACATAGATCTGTGCAGTGTCTGTGATCAGTGATGTGGAATTTTTAGGCCTAAATCTCAGATTCCCTAAAGCTGGAGAAGAACTGGAAGAATGAAATGAAACTTTGGTCTACTGTTTTTAAAAACACAATCACTCTGATAGCTAGTGGTTTACCTGTGTGGCTGTTGGCAGCTGGTGCTCAAGGGAAACCTTAGACTGGAAATGTGTTGATAACACTGTAGAGGAAAACAAAGACGGGAGATGTGGGGAGTACACAGGTGAGGAGACGAAAGGAATCGAGGGGAGGGGAGGGGAGGGGAAGAGGAGCAGAGAGAGGAGACCAAAAGAAGGAGGAAGGAGGTGAGGCAAGGAAACTGACAGACAGTAACCATGCAACAACAAAGTTCCTTAGGTTCTACTGTGTGTATAAAAGAAATAAAGTACAACAAGGGAAAGGGAAAAACAGTTATGAAGCTTGCTTGCTACCTTTGACACATTCATGGAGCTCCTGCAAGGATGTACTGAGAAGTGTGAAGGACACAGAGTAATTATTTGCGAGAATCCCGCCAGATCCTGAACCTGGAGATTGAGAGAAAATATTTGTTTAATATAGGTTTTGCCTACAAACAAATCTGAAATTTTTTCATCATCGTCATTAACTTACTTGCTGAGGATAGGACTTCAATGTGAGCATCAATCTTACTGAATATCGTAATCAGCTTTCTAAGAGAGTGAAGTAGAGCTTTGTTGTAAGCCTCCAGTGTGTTGGAACATGTTGAGGCTTTACACTCCTCACTAGTACTAGAAACAAAAAAAGAAAGAAACTTGTCACATTGTAGATCATTTCTGGTATCTTAGTTATGACAAGCTTTGAATACAATCAGCTCTAATCACTCCTTATCAGCAGCTTCCTAGTGCTTGTGCAAGCCCAATCTGAGCTTGGGTTTGAGATAACCTAAAGCTGGGAAATAGCTCTCACTGGTTCATGTCTTAATGGCTAGGCAAATTGCACCTTCCCCCCTGAAAGGGATGCTTGTCCATTGCAAGTTGTTCACTAGCATTCTGTCAGGTTATGAGAGGTGCAGTTACCTCATGGTTAGTGTGCTCGCCTCTGGATTGAGTGGTCCAGCTTCAAGCCCGGCTGGGAACATTTTGTTGTGTTCTTGGGCAAGACACTTTACTCTCACAGTGCCTCTCTCCACCCAGGTGTATAAATGGATACAGGCGAATTTAATGCTGGAAGTAACCCTGTGATGGACTAGCATCCCATCCAAGGGGCGAGTAGAAATACTCCTAGTCTCTCCATGCTGCTGAAACCAGTGACAAGCCCTGGCCTGATGGGCCACTTGGTTCCCCTCTAGGGAATCAGCTCAATGGATGGACTACAGCAAGAACTCAAACCAGGACCACAAAATACAGAGTGAAGTGCGCTTAATATCAGGTGCCCACAACACCTCTCTTACCTTAACACAAAGTAAGGAAGAAGCTTCTTGAGGTAGTTATTATATCTGTGGAATGCTTCAGCAAAATCTTGAAAACCAGGTATAGTCTCCTAGAAAATAATGTCAGCAATTATTTTAAACATAGTGATTTTAAGCTGAAAAACTTTCTTGACCAAGATATCTTTGAAATTAAACTATGCAAAGGATTTACTTGACATGACAAGATGACAAGATGACAAGATGACAATGTGTTTTATTAAAGATGATGAAAATAAAATACAAGAAAAAGCACATCTTGAAAAGGGAAACTAGACATGTGCTACAAGTGACATCTGTGATCCTTACTATGTTTCAGCACTGACGAAAGAGAATGAACACAGTTTGAAATTCCAACCACAACTTTATTTGCAACAGTTTAAGTTGCTTTACTAACTGGACATAGATTTTTTTTCTCTTCAGTGATTCTGATTTACCCAGTGCATATTAAATATTTATTATATAAGTTGTGTACTGTGCTATTTAACCAATGAGCACTTTTTTCATGCAAACATAGCCTCATCTACACATGAGGTGGGTTTGCAGAATACAAGACTGTTATGCAAACTCAAGATGCAGTCTTGAAGGGTTTACATTACTTTTGAGAAATCTTCCAACTCCCCAAATGTTAGCTGAGGCTACAGTACCTAAGCACAGAAAAAGTACTCTAAATATTGCTTTTATAAAATATTTCTCAAAAATATATGCAAATCTAAAATGTCACAACCATGTTTACATACTCTCAGCTGAACACACCTTTAGTCCAAAACATGAGAGCGCGCTTAGTATCTCAGATATTTTGTAATAGATGTTCTTTCGACATGGCAACATTAGTACAAACAGTAAAGAGTATTAGTGTTGCGCTACTCACCATTGAAATCAAAGAATCTGTTTTGATGCTGTTATAGAATGATACAAAGGACTGCTCCACAGCTCTCAGTACTGTTGCATTGCTATGAAGGTGGTCACAAAACTACAAAATAAACAAAACATAGAAGGCAATAAAATATAAATTAAATGTATCAACCCCAACAAACATCTTGAATGTAAATATCTTTTCCTTCAATCAGCATTTTGATTTTATCAAGGTTACTATTTCAATCTGCTTTCCAAGATGTTTAGATGATTCACAGCAATTTTTCCAAAAGCCTAGTAATCTACAGTACTTCCACATGAAACAAAAAAATTACTGTTTTATTTTGAATATAACTACCAGACAAGCACTTAACGACATGTAATTAAACCACTTTGGACATTAATTTTAAACATGAATACCATATTACATTGAATTTTCTGTATTTCTGTATTTATTTTTTTGTTGAGCCCTTTTATCACGAGTCCCTGGCTTGGGATAATGGGAAACCACATTATCTCCCTGTGTCAGTATGCACATTAGCTGATGATAGCTTACTGTTAATGTTCACCTTCTGGGTGGCTGGACTGAGTTGCTGTTGAGTGGATTCCACAAAGAATGTCTTGAGTCGCTAAAAATTGAGGGAAACAGTGAATTACAGGTATTAATAGCAAACATTTTCTCCTTTTCTGGCAAACATTTTCTTTGTTCATGAAAATATATCTTTGCATTGGTCAGCACATTACACTTAACGAGACCTATGTCAATTCTCCCTGGCTTTCATAATATTTGCTTCATATGAAATGTATAATTCATACCAGGGACATAACATGCATTCTTGCACCATGCATACACCAAAGAGAAAAGTTAATCAAGTGCCAAAGGCACAAGCTTCTGAGGGGGCTTGGGGGTATGTCCCCTCAGGAAAGTTTTATTTTAAGGGGCTCAGAAATGCCATTTCCCACATTTTCCAAGGAAAAGTTAAGAAATAGAAAACATGTACCATGTTTCTATTGAGTTATAGAAACACGAGTGGAAGTTTGGTAGAACGAGAAATGCTGTGGGAACACGAGCCGCAGGCAAGTGTTTCCACAGCTCTTTTGAGTTCTCCCAAACTTTCATGAGTGTTTCTGTAACTCACTAGAAACACGGAGAACATGTTTTCTATTTCTTTTAGAAAACACCACGACGGAAAAAAGGAAAACAACTTATTACTTTGATTATCAAAATGTAAATTCTGTTTGCTCATGCCATCATTACATCAACAGCTCGTGCTAGTTCTGTGTTTCTATCAAGATATAGAAACACGATTTTTAACCAATCAGCATGTGTATTTTCTTAGGACTGTTTTCTAATTTCATATATCAAACCATGGAAAAATTTTTGAGTATTTAGGGCTAATTGATAGTAAGTTTAACAGGAAAGACTAGAGACTGTCAAACCAGCCGACTTAATTATTTAAGATGCTTTTCCCTAATAAATTTAGAACTATCAGTTTTTTTTCTGGATTTCCAGGAGTACACCCATGTGTAAATGCCTTTGGCAGTCCATACTTAGATCCCCCTTCCCTAAAATCCTGTATCCGCCCAAGTATATAGAGGGAAAGTATGAATAAATAACATTCTACTCTTGCATCAGTTAAATACCTGTTCAGTGTAGGTAAGAAAGTTAGACATCCCTGACACAAGCTCACGAACCAGCTCAACTGCTTGGCAAATAACTTCCTTTGCTTTCACCTGAGAGAAAAAAAGTCAATTGAAAGTAAACCATCCATCAGACATTTTACAGAGGTAGATATAACTTAAAGGTTACACATAATATAGAATGCCACCATCTGCTAGCCTGTTTCAGGTGCAATTAATGTCAGGAATGAGCAAAGACATCGACATGGCAATTTTTCTTGGACATTGTGTCAAAGGGGGAAGGCGCAATGAGGTTAACCCAATTTGAAGCACCACATAACACCGAAGATGAAGGAGATGGGGCTTTCAGTTTATATCCCTTATCCCAGAAGACTTGAACGTCTAACCATTTGCAGTTGTAATTACAAAGGTTGCACATTCTCCTCAGTTATTTAAAGATCATGAAGCATTGGTCTGGTCTGGGGTCTGAACCCTCAACCTCCCGCACAGCAGAATGGTTGCAAAGGACCCTTTCCCCATTAGGGAAAATATTATAGGCTGGTGTTGAATTTTTCTCATGTTATTTTGCCAGTTCTCCACAATCTGAGAGCCAAAAGCAGGTTACCACACAGAATCAAGCAGTTACCTAACAGCTATGGAATATCAAAAAAAATATAAATGTTTTAGGTCACAATAAGATTCAGGTTAAAATGAAATTCCTTTGTCTCTTAACCCTAATTATTCATGGATCATGAATAATTAGCCTAGTTTCATCTTAAAGTTTGTTGACATTTGTTAGGGTTTGTCTGGGTAGCTTTAGTTTTAGTGTTTGGCAATCAACAGTGTGTTCAAACAGCTTTTCAGCCCATCAACGTTCTTGTGTCAACATATATAGTACTCAATGCAGATTACATGTTATTCATTACATATTATTTTGATTATCCAAGACTTAACCACGATTAACAAAGAGTATCATTCTATACCTGGTGCTTGCGATCATGTGTTGGTACATTTAGCTTGTTCAATTCTCTGATACCTGAAATTCATCCAAGATTATAGTAATGGAATTGAACAAGTCATAAAGCAGTTAATTTACCTAACAACAGTAACAACATTTAATTCCACTATAAGTTTAAATATTCAAGCATGTACATGTACATAGTAGAATTAAATGTCTGGCGCATAGAAGAGAGGGATCACATTAATAGCCAAACATCATGATGTGCTTACTTGTGTCATTGAATGGAAGTTTTTCTGTAACAACCTTAGACACATCATCTGAAAGAAGCAATGTTTACAGTGTTATTTCTCTTACCATATTTACTCCATCCAGAAAAAGTCAAATGGCTGGTTTAACTAATTGACCCAGTCTTTTCAATGTCCAGCATTAGAAAGAAATAAATGTGCTAAAAATGCACTGTCATACCATATCTTGAAGTCATTTCCTTGTGTAAGAGCTTCAGTTGTTGGTGGCTGTGAATTTAGAATACACTTTGCTATGTGCATTATTGTCACTGACAAAAATAATGCAACAGGAATCAAATCATTTAATGGAAGAACATGAGCATGCTTTTATTTCTAATTACCCTTTCTCAGCCTTGAAACTTGCTACTTTTAATTCTTCTTCTGTCTTATGAAGTTTAGCCTTAAAAGAAAAATTATGTTAGTTTGGACCATTAAATAAATAAAATATAAATGAATATCATATAATAATATTAATAAGCAATAACATGATTGTCATACTCAATCTGTTACCGAACATGTCTATAAGCTGAGTAGACATTATTCTTACAACTTGATACTAATCAAAGAGGCATAAAAAATGAATTTCCTACATCTTCAATCTAACAATTTTGCATAGCCTGGTTTGATCTTAGTATTTGTTGAGATTTGTTAGGGTTTGTCAGGGTAGCTTTGGTTTGGCAATCAACAGTGTGTTCAAACAGCTTTTCAGTCCATCAACTTTCTTGTGTCATCATAATTTATATAGTATTCAATGCTGATTGCTTAACAAACCTCTAACAAGGCTCTCTCCTCATTAAGTTTATCAAGAACCATTTTATGCTTGCCATTAGCTTCATCTAAAATCTTCTGGTGATCAGTGGAATTCCTAAAAAAAATGACAAACATAATATTGACAATCAATAACATTTTAATATCTATGAACTACAAGCTGATTAACATGTGAGCCAAACATTTGACTACATTCTAAGCATACTGTCACCTTTCTAGAGCTTCCAACTTCTCCTGAAGGGTCAATATTGTTCCTTTGTGTTCCTGGGTTGTTTCATATAACTGCCAGGTAAAATTATAAGGCACTATTAAACTGGGCTACAGCTTGCACAACCAAAGAAGGCAATCATGAATTTAAGATGGTCTACTCTGGGTTTTGTCCTTCAGTAATTTTAAGTTAAGGTGGTTCCATTACTGGATAGTTAGAACTAGGCCGAAACATTTTTTCACAAGAATCGACAAAACAAGATTGTTGGAGCGCAGATGAGAAAATTAAGTCAGATTCTGCTCAAAGTTCTAGCAATAAGTGCAAAAATTATTGTATTAAAAATCTACTCATAGCATGGTAACCTTCTGAAAACTCTTTGAAACACCTCACTTTCATTCACTTCTCTAAGTGACCCTGAGATTAAATTCTCAAGCATTCTTGAGAAACTTAATATCAAACCTTGTAAGAAAGCTTAAAGCATGTGTGTTAGTCAACATGTTTTCAACTGAATGGATGTGAAATGTCCAATTTAATTAAGACATTAGCATCTTCAGCTTCAGTGTTCTCTTACGGGGTCAGTCTTGATAAGTTGCTCTTAACTGTATTCAAAATAATATTACCACGCTACATCTGAGGTTTGTTTGAAAATTTTATTTTTGCCCTTTTTGCTACGATGTTCAGTGGAAATCATCTTACATGTTTGTGGTACTAACCTCTCTCTGAAGTCTCTCATTTTCTTGTATTTTTATCTGAAGTTCCTGATCTTTCACATCATTATCATCTCCCCTTACCATCCCATCAATTCTTGACTGCAATGCAAAAGACATTCATGGACTGACGTTTATCACTAATCCTACAAATTGTAAATACATAGATGCAAAGCTTTTGGGTTAAAAGTGCAAGATTTCATTTTGAGAGATCAATGCAGTTATGTATGCGAATCAGACAGTAAACTTGATATCAACCTTTCCTCTCCTGTTCTTTCCATCATAATCATCAAGTTCTTCCTGTAAGACTGACACTCTCTTTGACAACTAAGAAAAAAAAGTATGATGAAATTATAGTTTGACAGATTATGGTCCTGCAAAGCTAGACGTTGTATATGGCTGCCCTAGTCTGGCTAAAGAGAGGCCCCATTAGGTGGGGGGAGGGTCCTAAGTATCCCAAATCCTGTTACCTTTTTGCCTAAATGACCTGTATGTCATTTATTCCAAATGAAAAAATTAGCAATTTTCCTGCTCTATAATCCTGTTTTATCTGACCTAAACATCCCGTACCCCAACAATTTTTTACCTAAATATCCCGTGTTCTAAAAACCCCTAAGATGCCCTCTAGAGACCAATGCTGGATACAGAGAACTAGGGGGGTCCAGGTTGCCAAACCGTTTTACCAAAATATAAGGTCAAAACTTGTTATGGTATTTTTTCAGCTTCCTAATTTTCACATCAAAACACCACCTTCACTACTTCCCCCATATTTTAATCAAGAGGAGGCCCTTCCTCGCTGGAGCCCCTCCCTCATTTAAGTGACAATAGATCTGTAAGACTTCAAATGTCTCTTTTGTGGATTCAGTTGTTACCCACCCTACTCAAGGGACTCTGAAATTTAATTTGAAATACTATACTGATGGCAGAACTCAACAGCTATCCATGATTATCTCTGATTGAGACTGTACTACTTGAATCTGAGACAATACAAGAAGCTCTGTCAAGCCAAATTAACAAGAATATCTGATCATTCCACCTTGTCAATCTCAGCTGACAATCTCTGAGCAGAGGAAAAAACAAGCAAGTGGTAAGAAATGCCTGTTTACTTTACTTTACGTTGCCTTACCTGATCGTTTCTGAATTGCAGGCTGTCAATCTCTTGTTCATATTTCCTAATAGATTGATCCTTCTGCCGTACAGTTTCCTGGAAAACAACATCAGAAATAATAGAATCAAAATTTCAGTGAAAATCCTTATCTGTATATAGTAATATTGCCAGTAAAATCAACCGGTTATTTTGGCCTGTCATTTCACAGTGCAAAAACAACATGTATAAAATTCAAAAAACAAAACAAAGGATACATTGATTCTTAATAACCTGAAGAGTCTTTGTCTTTTCTTGTTCCTCTATCACAGCCTTCTTTAGAACGGTGTTCTGTGCTCTTTGCTATGAATTAAAGGTATAGTTACTAAAATCTGTTGCAAAAGGAGTAGGTTTATCACAGGAAGAAAAGAGATTGGTATCAAAGAAAAATTCCACAAGCCCTTAAGCAACTATTGATGACCATTTTTGGTCCCACAAGCTAAATTAAGCCCATCAGCTAGTCAAATGCCCAGAATACGCCCAAGCTATGTTGAAGTTTGAACTATTTGATTGATACATAATTTAGCTAAATTATTGTTTGGATTGGCAAGTGAGATTTTGTGTGGAGAAAGAAGCCCCACTGATAATTATGTTTTTTGATACCATTCAAAGCTGGGGAGAGGGGTTACTCCCATATATAACAGTTTAACCTACATGGATACGTGCCACTATGAAGGGCATGGTTATCAGGCAGTTTAGTCTGGGATAGGGTAAATAGAAATTTGACAGTTTTGGTCTAGAATACTTTCAGGGTATAATTTACTGGAAAAGTAGCCAACATATAAATAATTTAGTCTAGAACTGGGTTCTTTACCCACAGGGTTCTTAATAATAGAAATTGAAACTTGAAAGTGACTTTGTGAGGATATTGGTATAGTTAACGCACATTGAACCACATTAGTGATACATTTTCTGCATGGGAAATAGCTAGTCTGGGATAGGGTAGGGGTTTTTGGTGCTCACTGTAGTCTAGAATAGGGTCTAGTATAGCGTAAGGGTTTCACTGTCTCCCAGTGGCCACACCCCTACCCAATGAATTACAGAGTACCCCCTTGGATTCAAAGGAAGTAGAGTCTCACTCAGTAGCTACACATATTTCACCTAGAGATCAAAGAATCTGACCTCTCCTTTTAGTTTTCCTAAGTGCGTGTTCATAAAGTATCTGTAGTCACCCAAGGAGAGTAACTGTAAAATTTATCCTGTAGACAGACCAGGACGAGGTTCAAGGCAAGTAAACACAACACACTTGAGTTTATATTTGAACACAAGCAAAGCTAACAGTAAACAACTTAGCTTCGACGAGCTTCAACAGCATGCGCTCTCTGTAACTGGTTCTGACCTGTTCCGAGACTAAACAGCATGTGACGTAACAGTCACAAAGTGTCCCACTACAGTCCAAGGGGGTGGGGTGGGGGGAGCTCCCAAATGGCAAAAAAAATTTAAAAGGAAATTATACAGGCGGAGTAGTTTCAAACCAAAAACCTTCCATGGGGAAGGTATGGATACTTACTGGAACAAGTATTTACAATAAAATTTCAGGGGAAAAGAGAAAATCGTATTTTGTCACATTTCCCATATTGCAGGTGATGCCTTCTTCCTTTAAAGTGGCAATCGATGAAAAAATTTGGTGGCCATTCCCATATTTAAGAACTGAGAAAAGTTGCAGAGGTTAAGATTAAGTTAATTTTTGACAGACATTTGGGATCGCGTTTAAGATTCCTATTGCCTTCCATTCCATGCACGCAGCAAAAATAAGCTTACATCACTCCGCAGCAAAACAAAAATAATACAATTTAACTTAAGATTATCGCTTTGGTAATGTTGTACACAAGTAAACAAATCAAGATTTCAATTATTAAGCCTTTTTTAACAAGCCTTAAAATTATGTTTCCTTATTTGAGGCAACACAGGCGAAACAAACCTTTGCAAATTCTGCAGCCAGTTTCTGATACTTTGCTTGGAGCGTTTGTGAGTCTGCACTCATCTTGGTTCTTTGAATATTAGCTCATCAACATCAGATCAGAGAGAGCGAACTAGCTATGGAAGACTTGATCATTAGCTTCAGATGTCATTTGTGTGCTTCCAGTCCGCCATCTTGTTTTCTCTTCGAATAACCACGTGACCCCCTTAGGAGAGCAGTGACCCATGGGAAAGACGAAACAAAAACAAAGATGGCGGAAGGAACGAAGGCGCGATAACTCGTGAAATTTCTTCCGTTTTCTAACACCTGACGTGATGCTGGTACGTCGTATATTTCATTAAGGTAATACAAAGCGTCTGTTGTTAATTAAATGCCAATCTTTGGCTTAACAACAGCCGACTCTTTAACTTAAAAGTTATGTTATTGTGCACTTTAACTTCCAGCGCTTATTCCATGTGTCGTATGCAAGACCTGAATTGTCAATGGATTTGAACTGTAAAGAACTTGAAAAACGCAGCGAGGATGGAGAAGAAGAGGTAGTGGAAGCTACAGATTGTATCGGGCCGGCTGCGAACTTTGCTCGTGCAGAAGAAATCGATGCATGTGCAAGTACTACAGGTTGTGATGCTACAAATGCGAAAGATGAAGCGAGTTTAACACAAACTGTGCCCGCAGATGGCCGTGAAAATGCAGAGAAAGAGGTGGAAGTTGTTGGTGGTGCAGCTCAAAGTCAAAAGAAGAAACGCAAGAGACGAAAGAAGAAAAAACAAGGTTCTGAAACTGCAAGTGCAGTGTCAGCAGTAGTTACTGATTGTGATGCAATAGTGGAAGAGAGTGATGTTACACAACCAACTTCTCCTGACTCAGCTGAACAATTGAATAACTGCGCTGACGAAGAAGAAGAAGAAGATCGTGTTCATTCAGCTCCAAGCGCGGGCCAGGATCAAACGAATAGCAAGAAAAAGCGAAGATCGAGAAGAAGACGAGGAAAGAGCGCACAGGTGAGGGAAGAAACATCGCAAGTGCAAGTCCAAGAAAACATGGCAAAGGGAGACAGCGCGAGCGCAAACCTCGCAGCGGAAGGCGATAACGAACCACGGCATGATACGCCGACTCCTGAGAATGCAAGAGGCGGGAAAAAGAAGCGTAACAGGCGAAGGAAATCTGGTAAAGTTCGTGGTGAAGGCGAAGACCCCGAAGCTAGCCGAGAGGTGAACCAGCTTCACAGTAAAACACCAAACAGCGTTCAGCACCAACAAACAAGAAGTGTGAATCACACAACACCAAGATCACATGAAAGATCTGGAATGAGAAATTCACCCCACAGTACGCTTAAGACCAAAGGTAACCAACAGAGGCCTCTGTACGAACAATTCTGGCCTGTAGAGAAAGTGTCGGCTGGGTTGAAGAGAGATGAGCTTGTTAAAGGTGTATTGAGGATTAACCCACGGAACTACGAGATGGCCTGGGTGACTGTGCCGGGACTGGGGCGAGATGTGCTGATAGAGGGAATGCTGAGGCGTAACAGGGCTCTTAATGGCGACGTGGTCGCGCTGGAAATTCTACCCAGACATGATTGGAAGATCATGAAGGGAGAGCTGAATTATAACGGTTTGAGCTTGGGGGATCCTGATCAGGAACACGCTAACGTAGAAAACGTGACATTGAATGTGGAGAAGATGTCCATTAGCAACGGGGATGAACCACATTCAGCTGAAACACCCTCCAAGAGTCATCACATCACTGTGGATGAAGTGCCAGAGCGATACTTGCAGAAAACAGCGAAGGTAGTGTATATCATAGAGAAGAAGCACTCCCGTGTTGCTACAGGAAATCTAAAGCCCTTCACCCGCCCTAAAGAATGCCCTGATGGACTCTTCTCCCCAATTGACAGTCGGTTGCCAAGGATACGCATCCCACGGGAAAAGTGTCCGCCAGGATTCTTTGACAGACCACGTGACTTCCAAAACACGCTGCTTGTGGCGCGTATTAGCAGTTGGCCCGAGACCTCTTCAAAGGATTCTTTCCTCGCGATCGGCACCATCGCGCGAAGACTGGGCGAGGCGGGTGAAATCGACCCGGAGACGGAAGGGATCCTTCTGGAGTACGGGATTGATTCAGGGCCATTTTCAGACGAGGCTCTGGCGTGTTTACCTCAGGAAACACCTTGGAAGATACCCGAAGAGGAGTTGGAATATAGAAGAGATTTTCGTGCAGATTGTGTTTTCACGATCGATCCTCTTACAGCCAGAGATCTGGACGATGCAGTGCACTGCAAGAAACTAGAAGATGGCCTCTTCGAAGTTGGAGTACACATCGCCGATGTCAGCTTCTTCGTTCGCCGAGGGACTGCCCTGGACGAGGTGGCCGAAGAGAGAGGAACTTCCACCTATATGGTTCAGAAGGTTGTGCCCATGCTCCCGCGCCGTTTGTGCGAGGAGCTGTGCAGTTTAAACCCTGGTGAAGATCGTCTGACATTCTCTGTTGTTTGGAAAATGTCCGATAAAGGAGAAATATTAGACGAGTGGAAAGGGAGAGGAATCATTCGCTCGCGTGTTAAGATGGCCTACGAACACGCCCAGGACATGATCGACAAACCAAACCGAACGTGGAACCCAAACGAGCTGCCACCGATATCAGACGGCGCGAGCGTGGAAGAAATCTCAGCGCAAGTGAATCAGCTTCATAAGTTCGCTGTGCGTCTACGGCGCAATCGTTTTGAAAATGGCGCGCTGCGCCTCGATCAAGTGAAAATCCGGTTTGACCTGGATCAAGAAACAGGTTTGCCCAATGGCTATCACGTGCACAAACAGCGAGACGCCAACAAGCTCATTGAAGAGTTCATGCTGCTGGCCAACATGGCGGTGGCTCATCACATATATACCGCTTACCCAGAGACGGCTATGCTGAGGCGTCATCCCAAACCACACCAGAAACTACTCGACGATCTCCTCGAGTTGTGCAAGTCATTTGGAATCACCTTCAACTGTACATCGTCGAAAACCATTCACGAATCGCTGGCACAATTTCCGCTGGGCTCCCCTGAGCGTGAGGTTTTGGTCAACCTGACCATGCGCCCCATGAAGAACGCGGAGTATTTTTGCACGGGGTCCGTGGAGGAAGGCGAATATGGACACTACGCCTTGAGCGTACCTCTGTACACGCATTTTACGTCTCCCATAAGAAGATATCCGGATATAGTTGTGCACAGGCTCTTGGCCGCGAGTCTTGGTATTGATCAACCGCTGAATCAAGAGCCAGCAATTGTCGACATGATAGCAGAACATTGCAATGATCGTAAACTTGCGGCTAAGAGAGCTAGTGAACTTAGCAATGAACTGTTCTTTGGTATTTTTGTGCGCGAAAGCGGCCCCCTTGAGGAGGAGGGAATGGTACTAAATCTGATGGACCAATCACTGGACGTTCTTGTCCCAGAACTGGGTGTGGTCAAGCGGGTTTATCTGAAGTTCTGCCCCGGAGTGAAAAGCTTTACCTTTACTAAAGGAGTGAAGGGAAAACCAGCCGAGATGTGTTTGGTTTGGAGTGTCAGGTTGAAAACGACGGGTGTTACTTACGAAGAGGAACAAGAGGTGAAAATCTTTAATCAAGTACGCGTGATTCTGACAACAGAAAGCGAAACAAAGACTAAAACCTCTCAGCCGTTCAAGGTAATGGCAAAACTTGTACCCTCTCTTAAGTGCGGAGATGAGTATTACGTCCCGTCAACTCCAGCAGCCGATAAATCACTCGAGAAGAAGAAGGCTGCATCAAGCTCTTCAGGAGCAGGTTCTCCGAACGCTCCCGACGATGTCCGGAGGAAACTCTTCGATTCGGAACAAAAGCGCCAAGTTTCACACGGTTCCGATGTCACTGCCGAGTCTAAAAGAGCCGCCGACGTTAATTCCGTAAATGGCAAGTGCGATGACGACGAAACAGCATCACGTGATTCTGATGACGTCATTGTGGAGTCCGAAGAAGACGACGAAACAAGCAAATTGCCGAATGAAGCCACGAAGTTTGCCGACGATTCCGATGATGTCATCGTAGAATCCGAGGGTGACGATTAGACTTACAGAAAATAATGCTGGAACGATATTTAAACTGTTTTTAGTTCAATTCTGAAACTTGTAACCAAAGACGATGTATAGGATTTTACCAGTAGTGGAATTTTGTTGTTTCAATATCGAGTCCAACTCAAATCTCAAGAAGGGAACTTTGGTTGATTTTAGTCGACATTCATTTAATAGCATGCAATTATTTACACCCTTCGTACCGCAGATACTGAGGTACGGTTTTAAAACTCAGAAAATACCATGTTACATTAGGTAGCTTCTGAATTTATCAAATTAAAAGTGGTAAGTTACAAGAGCTATTGAATTTTATTCGGTAAGCCCACGCAACTAACTGTGTTTAAGGCCTCGTCCTCTATGATATGCTCTTTGGGGTCGACTCGATCGCAAATCTTTCTAAGACCGAGACTTGAAATTGGGGAAGTTGACATGGAGATAACTTGGGTCTTGCCAAACGAGAGAAGAATGTTGTGGAAATATTTATGAATTTCATTGTTTCTCAGGAGGTCTCTGTTTTCACGCGCCGCTTCTTGCGGAGGCTTAAAATATGCGTCTCACAAGCAGAAAAGAAAAAGGGTTTTGATTTCATTTTTGCAAATAAAATGTTTACCCGCTTACCCACGAGGAGACAATGTTAACTAAAACTTAGGGTCGCGCGGAACCTCACCCCCTCCTCCTGGGGGACTCTGGGAACGATTTGGAACGAGATTGTGGGTGGATAAAAAGAACGATTTGCACTGATTCAAAAATCTGTGATCTGTTCAACCCTTGCGCTTTTTTTACCTGAATAATTGTCATCTGGCTATTCACGTTTGCTTAAATTCATGGCAAGCAGACAGGATTGGCGCCGGAAAAAGAAAAGGAAAATTCCGCCGAATCAACACGTTAATTGGAAGTTGCCAAAATTATAAATGAAAAAACTTGTAAGTGAAAATCTTAAACCACTTCTTAGCATATTACGACAGAAAAATACCATGCAAACAAATGCGTTTCTCATGTTTTTTCGTTTTGTTTTATTTGTTAGGACATTTGACCGCTAGTTCTTTCACCGAGGAACGCACAGAAAACTCAAAAAAGCGCGAATGTGTACATGCTGTATGAACAGAACTTTGCATACGATGGCGGCGTCTGCAAAGAGAAGGAGTGGCTACTGTATTTTACAATTTTTAACTCGTCCTCGTTGCATTTACGAGCATTAATATTTACGAGAAGAGAAAAACTACAAAAAGGAAAGAAAAATAAAAGGCAAATTTTCCTACACTTGCCGGCTCTGGATTAATAAATATATTTCCTGGCCTTCTCCGTCTCCAATAATTTAAAACGTTTTTAGTTCGTTCATGTGTTAGACTCTTCTAGTTCATCTGTTTCTTTCCCAGTGTCCCACTCGGTTTGTAGCTCGGATGCTACTTCAGTGAATAGTCGGTCCCAGTCCCAAGGTTTGTCCTCCTGAAAGAACGAAGTGATGTTAGAAAATGCTTGCAACAACTTGGTTAGACAAAAGTAATTTGCGAAGTCAAAATCCTTGCAACTGGTTAAGAAAGCCGTAAAATAAGCCAATCAATCGTGACTTGGTCGCGCGAACGTTCCCAGTTTAAGTTTTCCCGTGCTTTCTACACACGACGTGTTGCTTCGAGTTCTGATTGGTTAATTGCGTTATTTCATCCTCCTGATTGGCTGATTCCTCTGGAGTTCGTTTTACCACTTTTACCAGGCAGAGAAGATACATTATCTTAACTACAACCTCCATTTGAGCAAACGATTTAAATAAAGTTTAACATTTCAGTGATAATTTTCTTGAGCACAAAACTAAAATGCGTGGCATATTTTGTATAGACCTACCTCAAACACTTCCGTTTCTGGAGATAAAACATTAGTGAGGAGTTTTAGGTCAATTTCGCCATCCTGCAAAATGAAAAAGAAAACAAACATGAACACCATGCGGACACAGTTGTGTCCATTTCGCAAGTAAGGAAAATATTTTGGCTAAATATATTATCACAGGGGTAGGAAACAAAAAGAAAACCATATACAAGTCTTCTCAAGCAGACAAAACTGAGTATTTCTTTCTCTACGGAATCAGTAAGCAGTTGCCATTGCATTGCTTTATTCAAGTGTTTTCAACCGCAGTAATCTTCTCTACCGTACGGTGTATTCCCTCGCTGCGGTGCGTTTACAAACAGCTTTGCTTGCCCCGTGAACAATTCCTACAGAATTGTTTGGACAGGCCTATCACTCTAAAATATAGAAGTTTTCCTGTTTCGTGCTATCATGTTTATGTAAACAATAGCCTCCGTTTGGCCCGAAAATATGCTCAGATATTTCTCCGCGGACAGTTTTCTGAGAGCGTAGCTCGAGGAAGGCTGTGAGTTTTGAGGAACAGATTATGTCCAAGGACAAATATCCGAGCATATTTTCATGCCAAATGGAGGCCATTTTGCTTATTATCCTTCAAATATTTTTCGCAACACGCGCAGTTTTGAAAATTGGCGAATGTCTCTCGGATATTCCCTAGTTTTAGCTGGGGTATGTTCAGTCACGTGACGCTTTAGCCCAATTCCACGTGAGCAAAAATATTTGATGGCTTATAATGGCTTGTGTTATCCCAGTCTTTACAGCACTCACCAGTAAGTTAACATTAAAGAGAGCTGACTGTTTCTGAAAATAACTGTCCAGTTCCTTGTATGTCGCCACTCTGTTCACTTGAACGCTGTTATTGTGAACAAGAACCCTGCCATTGACTCAAGCAACGCAATGTATTTACTTCTATGCTAAATATAACAGAAAATTATGTACTTTAAAACGAGTGTGTGTATGATGCAGGCTGAATTTGCAGTTAAAATGAAAGAACCTGAAGAAAATTGCTCGAAGAGAGAAAAACCTGGCCTCATAACTCATGACTCGTCACGCATTCCTCTCGAGGGAAGGATTGCGTGACGTGTCCAGAAAGCGTCTGCGCCGAGCTGCGTAGGAGGCTAGCGAGAAACAAGTTAGCTAACCCTCTATCACGTGACCAACTTTCACTTCTGACTATGGTACGGTAGCGTTCACACTACGCCGGAGACATTTGAAAACGCAACTTTATTACTACGGTTAGGCCTTCCGTCCACGCTGATCCGTTACGAAAACGGAGCTTTTCGAAAACGCTCTTCAAAACGAAGGAAGTTGTAAACGCCGGCTTTTCGTTTTCGTGTGGACGGAAAACATTTTGAAAACGGAGTTTTGAAATCATCATCAAGAAAATGATGATGTCACGATAATCACGTGATTTCCCTGCCCGAGTCTTCCTCAAACACAAATCTAAAATGACCGGTGATGGATGCGTTTTCAAATTCTCCAGCAAAGTGTGGACAGGGCATAAGTTGATGCTTGAGGGGGAATTTTTTTCACACAATAAAAGGTTCCAAATGTAACATATCGATAACACACCTAGGTGGAGCAGCAATCTGAGTCATCATGTCCTCCTCTTGTACATCCTCAAGGTCAGGGATCACAGGAATATCTTCCAAAATAAATTAATAGTGTGAACTGTGGTCATATTTTACATAAAGAGGCCCCAACATAGGTTTAGCGGGATGCGGGATGAAAATACCTCCGCAGCCTGAGCGGGATTTGCTCATTTTGGCAGGCGGGATGCGGGCTAGTTTTAAAATTGCTGGCGGGATGCGGGAAAACAGAAAGTCACTCGTTACAGACGGTACGTGAAAACTACAACTCTACACATGAGCTCCTGCTCTGCACTGTAACCAGGCGGGATCAGGATAAACATTCTGGGTGGGGTGGGATGGGGGGATTGACTCTAGTACAATAAGTGCCCTCTGTCTACTAAAAGTTTATTGTAAAACAAGTCATATTATTAAAAACTGGGTCATTGGATAATGCAATTCGAGAGTTTTCATTGGCTTAGCCAGCATGGGTTATGAGCCATTATACCATGCGTTACAAATATGGTAAGCGTAAGCATGACTTCTTTCATTTGGCACGTTTTTAATTTTTATTTTAGATTAGTTTGCTATATTTTGGGGGCGTTATTGTAAAACAATTATTCCACTTGCCCCTCGTTGGGTACAAGATGATTATAGCCAACTTGGTGCTACGTGCCTCGTTGGCTATCCACCCTCTCATATTCAATGCACACTCATTAAATATACACATAGAAAGCCTTCCCCCTCTACCCATTAGAATTTCCAAAAACCCCTCTTGAGGTGGGTATGGATATTTCCTGGAAACACGATAAATTATTAGATAGAAGCATTGTCTTACCCCCATCATCATCATCTTGTGTTACTGCGTTATCCATTTTAAGTCTTTCACTGCACAAGAAAAATAAATAATAATTAAAAATATATGGGATGCACTGCTACATATTTGTTCCCTCAACAGATATTAACAACTCTCCTTTGATCGAGCACTTAATTAAAAAAGATAATTATATAAGATATTAATTTCAAATCAAAAATTAATACTTGGTTAAAATCTTACTCTTCTTCTTGAAAGGTTTCCACATCACCCCTTCTCCTGTTCAAAGAACAACATGATAAATATACATAGTTATTCTGTGATTTCAAGAATGGTTCTAAACGTGATAAACTAGTCATCTAGTATATTGTGACAGGTGAATTATTCCCTCCTTATTCTTCACAGTTATCTAATTGCCACCTCACCAAAGTCGCAAATTTACCATTCTCAACCCATTTAATGGCACAATTTAGCATTGCAAACTCCAAGGTGAGGGCAGTCCTGGGCATGTTGGCCAGCTATAATGTGATTTAGCCTATCCAAGTGACTCATCTGGTTTAGCTTCCTTCAGGAATTTGTTTTTCTTATAATAACAAAGACGCCAATAAACAAGTTCAGTTCAAATTCT